>NW_027316848.1:0-20000 GCF_033978685.3 Nerophis lumbriciformis | reverse complement strand
GTCCCTCTCCTAGCTGGAAGTCCAAAAAAAAGGCGTGAATTTGACTAAGTGTCTAGGAGCATTTCCCTTTCAGAAGGCCGACGTGCTATGGTTCTCCACCTGGGTACGGAACGCCAAATTAGTCCCTCTCCTAGCTGGAAGTCCAAAAAAAAGGCGTGAATTTGACTAAGTGTCTAGGAGCATTTCCCTTTAAGAAGGCCGACGTGCTATGGTTCTCCACCTGGGTCAGGAACGCCAAATTAGTCCCTCTCCTCGCTGGAAGTCCAAAAAAAAAGGTGTAAATTTGACTAAGTGCCTAGGAGGATGTCCCCTTAAGAAGGCCGACGTGCCTTGGTTCTCTACCTGGGTCAGGAACGCCAAATTAGTCCCTCTCCTCGCTGGAAGTCCAAAAAAAAGGCGGAAATTTGACTAAGTGCCTAGGAGGATGTCCCTTTAAGAAGGCCGACCTGCTATGGTTCTCCACCTGGGTCCGGAAAGCAAAATTAGTCCCTCTCCTCGCTGGAAGTCCCAAAAAAAGGCTGAAATTTGACTAAGTGCCATCATTTTAGAGTACCAGGCCTCTATAGAAAAGTTTGGTTTTTTGTCTATGTGTCATCATTTTAGAGTACCAGGGCTCTATAGAAAAGTTTGGTAAATTTGACTAAGTGCCTAGGAGCATTTCCCTTTAAGAAGGCCGACGTGCTATGGTTCTCCACCTGGGTCAGGAAAGCAAAATTGTCCCTCTCCTCGCTGGAAGTCCAAAAAAAAGGCGTGAATTTGACTAAGTGCCTAGGAGGATGTCCCTTTAAGAAGGCCGACGTGCTATGGTTCTCCACCTGGGTCAGGAAAGCAAAATTGTCCCTCTCCTCGCTGGAAGTCCAAAAAAAAGGCGTGAATTTGACTAAGTGCCTAGGAGGATGTCCCTTTAAGAAGGCCGACCTGCTATGGTTCTCCACCTGGGTCAGGAACGCCAAATTGTCCCTCTCCTCGCTGGAAGTCCAAAAAAAAGGCGTGAATTTGACTAAGTGCCTAGGAGGATGTCCCTTTAAGAAGGCCGACGTGCTATGGTTCTCCACCTGGGTCAGGAAAGCAAAATTGTCCCTCTCCTCGCTGGAAGTCCAAAAAAAAAAGGTGTAAATTTGACTAAGTGTCTAGGAGCATTTCCCTTTAAGAAGGCCGACCTGCTATGGTTCTCCACCTGGGTCAGGAACGCCAAATTGTCCCTCTCCTCGCTGGAAGTCCAAAAAAAAGGCGTGAATTTGACTAAGTGCCTAGGAGCATTTCCCTTTAAGAAGGCCGACGTGCTATGGTTCTCCACCCGGGTACGGAAAGCAAAATTAGTCCCTCTCCTCGCTGGAAGTCCAAAAAAAAGGCGTGAATTTGACTAAGTGCCTAGGAGCATTTCCCTTTAAGAAGGCCGACGTGCTATGGTTCTCCACCCGGGTACGGAAAGCAAAATTAGTCCCTCTCCTCGCTGGAAGTCCAAAAAAAAGGCGTAAATTTGACTAAGTGCCTAGGAGGATGTCCCTTTAAGAAGGCTGACCTGCTATGGTTCTCCACCCGGGTACGGAAAGCAAAATTAGTCCCTCTCCTCGCTGGAAGTCCAAAAAAAAGGCGTAAATTTGACTAAGTGCCTAGGAGGATGTCCCTTTAAGAAGGCTGACCTGCTATGGTTCTCCACCCGGGTACGGAAAGCAAAATTAGTCCCTCTCCTCGCTGGAAGTCCAAAAAAAAAGGTGTAAATTTGACTAAGTGCCTAGGAGGATGTCCCTTTAAGAAGGCCGACGTGCTATGGTCCTCCACCTGGGTCAGGAACGCAAAATTGTCCCTCTCCTCGCTGGAAGTCCAAAAAAAAAGGCGTGAATTTGACTAAGTGTCTAGGAGCATTTCCCTTTAAGAAGGCCGACGTGCTATGGTCCTCCACCTGGGTCAGGAAAGCAAAATTGTCCCTCTCCTCGCTGGAAGTCCAAAAAAAAGGCGGAAATTTGACTAAGTGCCATCATTTTAGAGTACCAGGACTATTGTGGGGGAATTGGAGCCCTCTGGTGGACACTCGCTGCAAATGCACCCTGAATTAAAGACATTATTTCCAGTTCTTTTGGGGCCCTATTTTCAGGCGTAAATTTGACTAAGTGTCTAGGGGCATGTCCCTTTAAGAAGGCCGACCTGCTATGGTTCTCCACCTGGGTCTGGAACGCAAAATTAGTCCCTCTCCTAGCTGGAAGTCCAAAAAAAAAGGCGTGAATTTGACTAAGTGTCTAGGAGGATGTCCCCTTAAGAAGGCCGACGTGCCTTGGTTCTCTACCTGGGTACGGAACGCCAAATTAGTCCCTCTCCTCGCTGGAAGTCCAAAAAAAAAGGTGTAAATTTGACTAAGTGCCTAGGAGCATGTCCCTTTAAGAAGGCCGACCTGCTATGGTTCTCCACCTGGGTCAGGAACGCCAAATTGTCCCTCTCCTCGCTGGAAGTCCAAAAAAAAGGCGTGAATTTGACTAAGTGTCTAGGAGCATTTCCCTTTAAGAAGGCCGACCTGCTATGGTTCTCCACCTGGGTCAGGAACGCCAAATTGTCCCTCTCCTCGCTGGAAGTCCAAAAAAAAGGCGTGAATTTGACTAAGTGCCTAGGAGCATTTCCCTTTAAGAAGGCCGACGTGCTATGGTTCTCCACCCGGGTACGGAAAGCAAAATTAGTCCCTCTCCTCGCTGGAAGTCCAAAAAAAAGGCGTAAATTTGACTAAGTGCCTAGGAGCATTTCCCTTTAAGAAGGCCGACGTGCTATGGTTCTCCACCTGGGTCAGGAAAGCAAAATTGTCCCTCTCCTCGCTGGAAGTCCAAAAAAAAGGCGTGAATTTGACTAAGTGCCTAGGAGCATTTCCCTTTAAGAAGGCCGACGTGCTATGGTTCTCCACCCGGGTACGGAAAGCAAAATTAGTCCCTCTCCTCGCTGGAAGTCCAAAAAAAAGGCGTAAATTTGACTAAGTGCCTAGGAGGATGTCCCTTAAAGAAGGCCGACGTGCTATGGTTCTCCACCTGGGTCAGGAAAGCAAAATTGTCCCTCTCCTCGCTGGAAGTCCAAAAAAAAGGCGTGAATTTGACTAAGTGCCTAGGAGGATGTCCCTTTAAGAAGGCTGACCTGCTATGGTTCTCCACCCGGGTACGGAAAGCAAAATTTGTCCCTCTCCTCGCTGGAAGTCCAAAAAAAAGGTGTAAATTTGACTAAGTGCCTAGGAGGATGTCCCTTTAAGAAGGCCGACGTGCTATGGTCCTCCACCTGG
Organism: Nerophis lumbriciformis; assembly: GCF_033978685.3. Taxonomy (NCBI): domain Eukaryota; kingdom Metazoa; phylum Chordata; class Actinopteri; order Syngnathiformes; family Syngnathidae; genus Nerophis; species Nerophis lumbriciformis. The sequence goes on along the minus strand of NW_027316848.1, from coordinate 16,747 downwards.
GTCAGGAACGCAAAATTGTCCCTCTCCTCGCTGGAAGTCCAAAAAAAAGGTGTAAATTTGACTAAGTGCCTAGGAGGATGTCCCTTTAAGAAGGCCGACGTGCTATGGTCCTCCACCTGGGTCAGGAACGCAAAATTAGTCCCTCTCCTAGTTGGAAGTCATCAAAAAAAGGCGGAAATTTGACTAAGTGCCATCATTTTAGAGTACCAGGACTATAGCTGGGGAATTGGAGCCCTCTGGTGGACACTCGCTGCAAATGCACCCTGAATTAAACACATTATTTCCAGTTCTTTTGGTGTTCCCGGGGAATGAGAGGCCTTTTGTGGGCCAGAAAGAGTGGGGGACCCTTGGAGCCCCTATTTTCAGACAGTTTGGCTTATTTCGGTGACGCCGGGGCGTCCATCAGGTCTTCCCGGGGAATGAGAGGCCTTTTGTGGCCATATGTCAACAAAAGAGTGGGGAAATGGAGCCCTCCGGTGGACTCCCGCTGCAAATGCACCCCCCAAATTAAATACATTAATTCCAGGCCTTTTGGGGCCCTATATTCAGACGGTGTGTAGCCCTCCAGTGGACTCCCGCCTCCAATGCACCCCCCAAATTAAAGACATCACCCCCCAAATTAAAGGCATCATTTCCAGTTCTTTTGGGGCCCTATTTTCAGACAGTTTGGCGGATTTCCTTGACGCCGGGGAGTCCTACAGGTGTTCCCGGGGAATGAGAGGCCTTTTGTGGGCCAGAAAGAGTGGGGAACCCTTGGAGCCCCTATTTTCAGACAGTTTGGCTTATTTCGGTGACGCCGGGGCGTCCATCAGGTCTTCCCGGGGAATGAGAGGCCTTTTGTGGCCATATGTCAACAAAAGAGTGGGGAAATGGAGCCCTCCGGTGGACTCCCGCTGCAAATGCACCCCCCAAATTAAATACATTAATTCCAGGCCTTTTGGGGCCCTATATTCAGACGGTGTGGAGCCCTCCAGTGGACTCCCGCCTCCAATGCACCCCCATAATTATAGACATCACCCCCCAAATTAAACACATTATTTCCAGTTCTTTTGGGCCTCTATTTTCAGACGGTTTGGCGTATTTCCTTGACGCCGGGGAGTCCTACAGGTGTTCCCGGGGAATGAGAGGCCTTTTGTGGGCCAGAAAGAGTGGGGAACCCTTGGAGCCCCTATTTTCAGACAGTTTGCCGTATTTCGGTGACGCCGGGGCGTCCATCAGGTCTTCCCGGGGAATGTGAGGCCTTTCGTGGGCCATATTTTCAGACAGATTGGCCTGTTTCAGTGACGCCGAGGCGTCCATCAGGTCTTCCCGGGGAGTGTGAGGCCTTTTGGGGCCCTATTTTCAGACAGAAAAAAAAGAAAAGTAACCCTTACACTACAAAGGACAGCGGGGAAACGCCCCCCCAGCAAAGTCACAGGGGAAGTGGGGTAGACAAGTGGAGAGTGTCTGGGGAAAAGTCCACAAAATGATCAAAAATCACACCCAGGTACGAGTGCCACAAGTCCCGCCGCGTCCCACCCGAGTCCGAGGTGCCCCCCGCATGCCCAAAACGCACCCAGCAAAGGCGCACTGTGATTGGGAAGAAAAGTTGGGAAAGTGGGCAAAATTCCGGAAAATGACCAAAAACCACACCCAGGTTAGAGCCCCACACGTCCTGCAGTCGCACCCGAGTCCTGGGATGCCCAACATGTCCAAAAAAATCAAAAAAAAGCCCAAAAAATCAAAAAAATCCCCGGGCCGTATCTTGGACGCCGGCGTACCGCGTTCGGCCCTCGTGCCGTAGTTTGGCGACCGATTGTAAAAATTTGCCGCGAACGGCTAGTTTTTTTCCTTGGAGTAAATAGAGAGTAGATCCAGCAGAAAATATGCACTATAAACAAAGAGAGGGGGTTTGGAGGGGGGCAAAAACGCCCTCTTGGAACTTTTGCAGCAGCACACATCAAACTAGCGGGGAGAAGGCATGCATAGCAAAAGGCCACGAAATGATCCAAAATCACACCCAGGTTCGAGTCCCACAAGTCCCGCCGCGTTCCACCAGGGTTCCGGGGTGCCTGACATGTCCACGACGCACCCAGCAAAGGCGCACTGTGATTGGGAAGAAAAGTTGGGAAAGTGGGCAAAAGTCCCGAATTTTATCCAAAATTATACCCAGGTTCGAGTCCCACAAGTCCCGCCGCGTTCCACCAGTGTCTCGGGGTGCCTACAATGTCCACAACGCACCCAGCAAAGGCATCACACCCAGGTTCGAGTCCCACAAGTCCCGCCGCGTTCCACCAGGGTTCCGGGGTGCCTGACATGTCCACGACGCACCCAGCAAAGGCGCACTGTGATTGGGAAGAAAAGTTGGGAAAGTGGGCAAAAGTCCCGAATTTTATCCAAAATTATACCCAGGTTCGAGTCCCACAAGTCCCGCCGCGTTCCACCAGTGTCTCGGGGTGCCTACAATGTCCACAACGCACCCAGCAAAGGCATCACACCCAGGTTCGAGTCCCACAAGTCCCGCCGCGTTCCACCAGGGTTCCGGGGTGCCTGACATGTCCACGACGCACCCAGCAAAGGTGCACTGTGATTGGGAAGAAAAGTTGGGAAAGTGGGCAAAAGTCCCGAATTTGGTCCAAAATCACACCCAGGTTCGAGTCCCACAAGTCCCGCCGCGTTCCACCAGGGTTCCGGGGTGCCTACAATGTCCACAACTTACCCAGCAAAGGCGCACTGTGATTGGGAAGAAAAGTTGGGAAAGTGGGCAAAAGTCCCGAATTTGGTCCAAAATCACACCCAGGTTCGAGTCCCACAAGTCCCGCCGCGTTCCACCAGTGTCTCGGGGTGCCTACAATGTCCACAACGCACCCAGCAAAGGCGCACTGTGATTGGGAAGAAAAGTTGGGAAAGTGGGCAAAAGTCCCGAATTTGGTCCAAAATCACACCCAGGTTCGAGTCCCACAAGTCCCGCCGCGTTCCACCAGTGTCTCGGGGTGCCTACAATGTCCACAACTTACCCAGCAAAGGCGCACTGTGATTGGGAAGAAAAGTTGGGAAAGTGGGCAAAAGTCCCGAATTTGGTCCAAAATCACACCCAGGTTCGAGTCCCACAAGTCCCGCCGCGTTCCACCAGGGTTCCGGGGTGCCTACAATGTCCACGACGCACCCAGCAAAGGCGCACTGTGATTGGGAAGAAAAGTTGGGAAAGTGGGCAAAAGTCCCGAATTTGGTCCAAAATCACACCCAGGTTCGAGTCCCACAAGTCCCGCCGCGTTCCACCGGTGTCCCGGGGGTGCCTACAATGTCCACAACTTACCCAGCAAAGGCGCACTGTGATTGGGAAGAAAAGTTGGGAAAGTGGGCAAAAGTCCCGAATTTTGTCCAAAATCACACCCAGGTTCGAGTCCCACAAGTCCCGCCGCGTTCCACCAGGGTTCCGGGGTGCCTACAATGTCCACGACGCACCCAGCAAAGGCGCACTGTGATTGGGAAGAAAAGTTGGGAAAGTGGGCAAAAGTCCCGAATTTGGTCCAAAATCACACCCAGGTTCGAGTCCCACAAGTCCCGCCGCGTTCCACCAGGGTTCCGGGGTGCCTACAATGTCCACAACGCACCCAGCAAAGGCGCACTGTGATTGGGAAGAAAAGTTGGGAAAGTGGGCAAAAGTCCCGAATTTGGTCCAAAATCACACCCAGGTTCGAGTCCCACAAGTCCCGCCGCGTTCCACCAGGGTTCCGGGGTGCCTACAATGTCCACAACTTACCCAGCAAAGGTGCACTGTGATTGGGAAGAAAAGTTGGGAAAGTGGGCAAAAGTCCCGAATTTGATCCAAAATCACACCCAGGTTTGAGTCCCACAAGTCCCGCCGCGTTCCACCAGGGTTCCGGGGTGCCTGACATGTCCACGACGCACCCAGCAAAGGCGCACTGTGATTGGGAAGAAAAGTTGGAAAAGTGGGCAAAAGTCCGGAAAATGACCAAAAACCACACCCAGGTTAGAGCCCCACACGTCCTGCAGTCGCACCCGAGTCCTGGGATGCCCAACATGTCCAAAAAAATCAAAAAAAGCCCAAAAAATCAAAAAAATCCCCGGGCCGTATCTTGGACGCCGGCGTACCGCGTTCGGCCCTCGTGCCGTAGTTTGGCGACCGATTGTAAAAATTTGCCGCGACCGGCTAGTTTTTTTCCTTGGAGTAAATAGAGAGTAGATCCAGCAGAAAATATGCACTATAAACAAAGAGAGGGAGTTTGGAGGGGGGCAAAGACGCCCTCTTGGAACTTTTGCAGCAGCACACATCAAACTAGCGGGGAGAAGGCATGCATAGCAAAAGTCCACGAAATGATCAAAAATCACACCCAGGTTCGAGTCCCACAAGTCCCGCCGCGTTCCACCAGTGTCTCGGGGTGCCTACAATGTCCACAACTTACCCAGCAAAGGCGCACTGTGATTGGGAAGAAAAGTTGGGAAAGTGGGCAAAAGTCCCGAATTTGGTCCAAAATCACACCCAGGTTCGAGTCCCACAAGTCCCGCCGCGTTCCACCAGGGTTCCGGGGTGCCTACAATGTCCACAACGCACCCAGCAAAGGCATCACACCCAGGTTCGAGTCCCACAAGTCCCGCCGCGTTCCACCAGTGTCTCGGGGTGCCTACAATGTCCACAACTTACCCAGCAAAGGTGCACTGTGATTGGGAAGAAAAGTTGGGAAAGTGGGCAAAAGTCCCGAATTTGATCCAAAAATCACACCCAGGTTCGAGTCCCACAAGTCCCGCCGCGTTCCACCAGTGTCTCGGGGTGCCTACAATGTCCACAACTTACCCAGCAAAGGTGCACTGTGATTGGGAAGAAAAGTTGGGAAAGTGGGCAAAAGTCCCGAATTTGGTCCAAAATCACACCCAGGTTCGAGTCCCACAAGTCCCGCCGCGTTCCACCAGGGTTCCGGGGTGCCTACAATGTCCACCACGCACCCAGCAAAGGCGCACTGTGATTGGGAAGAAAAGTTGGGAAAGTGGGCAAAAGTCCCGAATTTGATCCAAAAATCACACCCAGGTTCGAGTCCCACAAGTCCCGCCGCGTTCCACCAGTGTCTCGGGGTGCCTACAATGTCCACAACTTACCCAGCAAAGGTGCACTGTGATTGGGAAGAAAAGTTGGGAAAGTGGGCAAAAGTCCCGAATTTGGTCCAAAATCACACCCAGGTTCGAGTCCCACAAGTCCCGCCGCGTTCCACCAGGGTTCCGGGGTGCCTACAATGTCCACCACGCACCCAGCAAAGGCGCACTGTGATTGGGAAGAAAAGTTGGGAAAGTGGGCAAAAGTCCCGAATTTGGTCCAAAATCACACCCAGGTTCGAGTCCCACAAGTCCCGCCGCGTTCCACCAGGGTTCCGGGGTGCCTACAATGTCCACAACGCACCCAGCAAAGGCGCACTGTGATTGGGAAGAAAAGTTGGGAAAGTGGGCAAAAGTCCCGAATTTGGTCCAAAATCACACCCAGGTTCGAGTCCCACAAGTCCCGCCGCGTTCCACCAGTGTCTCGGGGTGCCTACAATGTCCACGACGCACCCAGCAAAGGCGCACTGTGATTGGGAAGAAAAGTTGGGAAAGTGGGCAAAAGTCCCGAATTTGGTCCAAAAATCACACCCAGGTTCGAGTCCCACAAGTCCCGCAGCGTTCCACCAGGGTTCCGGGGTGCCTACAATGTCCACAACGCACCCAGCAAAGGCGCACTGTGATTGGGAAGAAAAGTTGGGAAAGTGGGCAAAAGTCCCGAATTTGGTCCAAAATCACACCCAGGTTCGAGTCCCACAAGTCCCGCCGCGTTCCATCAGAGTGCCGGGGTGCCTACAATGTCCACAACTTACCCAGCAAAGGTGCACTGTGATTGGGAAGAAAAGTTGGGAAAGTGGGCAAAAGTCCCGAATTTGGTCCAAAATCACACCCAGGTTCGAGTCCCACAAGTCCCGCCGCGTTCCACCAGGGTTCCGGGGCGCCTACAATGTCCACAACGCACCCAGCAAAGGCGCACTGTGATTGGGAAGAAAAGTTGGGAAAGTGGGCAAAAGTCCCGGATTTTATCCAAAATCACACCCAGGTTCGAGTCCCACAAGTCCCGCCGCGTTCCACCAGTGTTCCGGGGTGCCTGACATGTCCACAACTTACCCAGCAAAGGCGCACTGTGATTGGGAAGAAAAGTTGGGAAAGTGGGCAAAAGTCCCGGATTTAATCCAAAATCACACCCAGGTTCGAGTCCCACAAGTCCCGCCGCGTTCCACCAGGGTTCCGGGGTGCCTACAATGTCCACGACGCACCCAGCAAAGGTGCACTGTGATTGGGAAGAAAAGTTGGGAAAGTGGGCAAAAGTCCCGAATTTGGTCCAAAATCACACCCAGGTTCGAGTCCCACAAGTCCCGCCGCGTTCCTCCAGTGTTCCGGGGTGCCTGACATGTCCACAACTTACCCAGCAAAGGCGCACTGTGATTGGGAAGAAAAGTTGGGAAAGTGGGCAAAAGTCCCGAATTTGGTCCAAAATCACACCCAGGTTCGAGTCCCACAAGTCCCGCCGCGTTCCACCAGGGTTCCGGGGTGCCTACAATGTCCACAACTTACCCAGCAAAGGCGCACTGTGATTGGGAAGAAAAGTTGGGAAAGTGGGCAAAAGTCCCGAATTTGGTCCAAAATCACACCCAGGTTCGAGTCCCACAAGTCCCGCCGCGTTCCACCGGTGTCCCGGGGGTGCCTGGCATGTCCACAACTTACCCAGCAAAGGCGCACTGTGATTGGGAAGAAAAGTTGGGAAAGTGGGCAAAAGTCCCGAATTTGGTCCAAAATCACACCCAGGTTCGAGTCCCACAAGTCCCGCCGCGTTCCACCAGGGTTCCGGGGTGCCTACAATGTCCACGACGCACCCAGCAAAGGCGCACTGTGATTGGGAAGAAAAGTTGGGAAAGTGGGCAAAAGTCCCGAATTTGGTCCAAAATCACACCCAGGTTCGAGTCCCACAAGTCCCGCCGCGTTCCACCAGGGTTCCGGGGTGCCTACAATGTCCACAACGCACCCAGCAAAGGCGCACTGTGATTGGGAAGAAAAGTTGGGAAAGTGGGCAAAAGTCCCGAATTTGGTCCAAAATCACACCCAGGTTCGAGTCCCACAAGTCCCGCCGCGTTCCACCAGGGTTCCGGGGTGCCTACAATGTCCACAACGCACCCAGCAAAGGCGCACTGTGATTGGGAAGAAAAGTTGGGAAAGTGGGCAAAAGTCCCGAATTTGGTCCAAAATCACACCCAGGTTCGAGTCCCACAAGTCCCGCCGCGTTCCACCAGAGTGCCGGGGTGCCTACAATGTCCACAACTTACCCAGCAAAGGCGCACTGTGATTGGGAAGAAAAGTTGGGAAAGTGGGCAAAAGTCCCGAATTTGGTCCAAAATCACACCCAGGTTCGAGTCCCACAAGTCCCGCCGCGTTCCACCAGTGTCTCGGGGTGCCTACAATGTCCACAACGCACCCAGCAAAGGCGCACTGTGATTGGGAAGAAAAGTTGGGAAAGTGGGCAAAAGTCCCGAATTTGGGCCAAAATCACACCCAGGTTCGAGTCCCACAAGTCCCGCCGCGTTCCACCAGGGTCTCGGGGTGCCTACAATGTCCACAACGCACCCAGCAAAGGCGCACTGTGATTGGGAAGAAAAGTTGGGAAAGTGGGCAAAAGTCCCGAATTTGATTCAAAATCACACCCAGGTTCGAGTCCCACAAGTCCCGCCGCGTTCCACCAGTGTCTCGGGGGTGCCTGGCATGTCCACAACTTACCCAGCAAAGGTGCACTGTGATTGGGAAGAAAAGTTGGGAAAGTGGGCAAAAGTCCCGAATTTGGTCCAAAATCACACCCAGGTTCGAGTCCCACAAGTCCCGCCGCGTTCCACCAGGGTTCCGGGGTGCCTACAATGTCCACAACGCACCCAGCAAAGGCGCACTGTGATTGGGAAGAAAAGTTGGGAAAGTGGGCAAAAGTCCCGAATTTGGTCCAAAATCACACCCAGGTTCGAGTCCCACAAGTCCCGCCGCGTTCCACCAGGGTTCCGGGGTGCCTACAATGTCCACAACGCACCCAGCAAAGGCGCACTGTGATTGGGAAGAAAAGTTGGGAAAGTGGGCAAAAGTCCCGAATTTGGTCCAAAATCACACCCAGGTTCGAGTCCCACAAGTCCCGCCGCGTTCCACCAGGGTTCCGGGGTGCCTACAATGTCCACAACGCACCCAGCAAAGGCGCACTGTGATTGGGAAGAAAAGTTGGGAAAGTGGGCAAAAGTCCCGAATTTGGGCCAAAATCACACCCAGGTTCGAGTCCCACAAGTCCCGCCGCGTTCCACCAGGGTCTCGGGGTGCCTACAATGTCCACAACGCACCCAGCAAAGGCGCACTGTGATTGGGAAGAAAAGTTGGGAAAGTGGGCAAAAGTCCCGAATTTGGTCCAAAATCACACCCAGGTTCGAGTCCCACAAGTCCCGCCGCGTTCCACCAGTGTTCCGGGGTGCCTACAATGCCTAAGACGCACCCAGCAAAGGCGCACTGTGATTGGGAAGAAAAGTTGGGAAAGTGGGCAAAAGTCCCGAATTTGGTCCAAAATCACACCCAGGTTCGAGTCCCACAAGTCCCGCCGCGTTCCACCAGTGTCTCGGGGTGCCTACAATGTCCACAACTTACCCAGCAAAGGCGCACTGTGATTGGGAAGAAAAGTTGGGAAAGTGGGCAAAAGTCCCGAATTTGGTCCAAAATCACACCCAGGTTCGAGTCCCACAAGTCCCGCCGCGTTCCACCAGGGTTCCGGGGTGCCTACAATGTCCACAACTTACCCAGCAAAGGCGCACTGTGAGTGGGCAAGAAAAGTTGGGAAAGTGGGCAAAAGTCCCGAATTTGGTCCAAAATCACACCCAGGTTCGAGTCCCACAAGTCCCGCCGCGTTCCACCAGGGTTCCGGGGTGCCTGACATGTCCACGACGCACCCAGCAAAGGCGCACTGTGATTGGGAAGAAAAGTTGGGAAAGTGGGCAAAAGTCCCGAATTTGGTCCAAAATCACACCCAGGTTCGAGTCCCACAAGTCCCGCCGCGTTCCACCAGTGTCTCGGGGTGCCTACAATGTCCACAACGCACCCAGCAAAGGCGCACTGTGATTGGGAAGAAAAGTTGGGAAAGTGGGCAAAAGTCCCGAATTTGGTCCAAAATCACACCCAGGTTCGAGTCCCACAAGTCCCGCCGCGTTCCACCAGGGTTCCGGGGTGCCTACAATGTCCACAACGCACCCAGCAAAGGCGCACTGTGATTGGGAAGAAAAGTTGGGAAAGTGGGCAAAAGTCCCGAATTTGGTCCAAAATCACACCCAGGTTCGAGTCCCACAAGTCCCGCCGCGTTCCACCAGGGTTCCGGGGTGCCTACAATGTCCACAACTTACCCAGCAAAGGTGCACTGTGATTGGGAAGAAAAGTTGGGAAAGTGGGCAAAAGTCCCGAATTTGATCCAAAATCACACCCAGGTTTGAGTCCCACAAGTCCCGCCGCGTTCCACCAGGGTTCCGGGGTGCCTGACATGTCCACGACGCACCCAGCAAAGGCGCACTGTGATTGGGAAGAAAAGTTGGAAAAGTGGGCAAAAGTCCGGAAAATGACCAAAAACCACACCCAGGTTAGAGCCCCACACGTCCTGCAGTCGCACCCGAGTCCTGGGATGCCCAACATGTCCAAAAAAATCAAAAAAAGCCCAAAAAATCAAAAAAATCCCCGGGCCGTATCTTGGACGCCGGCGTACCGCGTTCGGCCCTCGTGCCGTAGTTTGGCGACCGATTGTAAAAATTTGCCGCGACCGGCTAGTTTTTTTCCTTGGAGTAAATAGAGAGTAGATCCAGCAGAAAATATGCACTATAAACAAAGAGAGGGAGTTTGGAGGGGGGCAAAGACGCCCTCTTGGAACTTTTGCAGCAGCACACATCAAACTAGCGGGGAGAAGGCATGCATAGCAAAAGTCCACGAAATGATCAAAAATCACACCCAGGTTCGAGTCCCACAAGTCCCGCCGCGTTCCACCAGTGTCTCGGGGTGCCTACAATGTCCACAACTTACCCAGCAAAGGCGCACTGTGATTGGGAAGAAAAGTTGGGAAAGTGGGCAAAAGTCCCGAATTTGGTCCAAAATCACACCCAGGTTCGAGTCCCACAAGTCCCGCCGCGTTCCACCAGGGTTCCGGGGTGCCTACAATGTCCACCACGCACCCAGCAAAGGCGCACTGTGATTGGGAAGAAAAGTTGGGAAAGTGGGCAAAAGTCCCGAATTTGATCCAAAAATCACACCCAGGTTCGAGTCCCACAAGTCCCGCCGCGTTCCACCAGTGTCTCGGGGTGCCTACAATGTCCACAACTTACCCAGCAAAGGTGCACTGTGATTGGGAAGAAAAGTTGGGAAAGTGGGCAAAAGTCCCGAATTTGGTCCAAAATCACACCCAGGTTCGAGTCCCACAAGTCCCGCCGCGTTCCACCAGGGTTCCGGGGTGCCTACAATGTCCACCACGCACCCAGCAAAGGCGCACTGTGATTGGGAAGAAAAGTTGGGAAAGTGGGCAAAAGTCCCGAATTTGGTCCAAAATCACACCCAGGTTCGAGTCCCACAAGTCCCGCCGCGTTCCACCAGGGTTCCGGGGTGCCTACAATGTCCACAACGCACCCAGCAAAGGCGCACTGTGATTGGGAAGAAAAGTTGGGAAAGTGGGCAAAAGTCCCGAATTTGGTCCAAAATCACACCCAGGTTCGAGTCCCACAAGTCCCGCCGCGTTCCACCAGTGTCTCGGGGTGCCTACAATGTCCACGACGCACCCAGCAAAGGCGCACTGTGATTGGGAAGAAAAGTTGGGAAAGTGGGCAAAAGTCCCGAATTTGGTCCAAAATCACACCCAGGTTCGAGTCCCACAAGTCCCGCCGCGTTCCACCAGGGTTCCGGGGTGCCTACAATGTCCACGACGCACCCAGCAAAGGCGCACTGTGATTGGGAAGAAAAGTTGGGAAAGTGGGCAAAAGTCCCGAATTTGGTCCAAAATCACACCCAGGTTCGAGTCCCACAAGTCCCGCCGCGTTCCACCAGTGTCTCGGGGTGCCTACAATGTCCACGACGCACCCAGCAAAGGCGCACTGTGATTGGGAAGAAAAGTTGGGAAAGTGGGCAAAAGTCCCGAATTTGGTCCAAAATCACACCCAGGTTCGAGTCCCACAAGTCCCGCCGCGTTCCACCAGGGTTCCGGGGTGCCTACAATGTCCACGACGCACCCAGCAAAGGCGCACTGTGATTGGGAAGAAAAGTTGGGAAAGTGGGCAAAAGTCCCGAATTTGGTCCAAAATCACACCCAGGTTCGAGTCCCACAAGTCCCGCCGCGTTCCACCAGTGTCTCGGGGCGCCTACAATGTCCACAACGCACCCAGCAAAGGCGCACTGTGATTGGGAAGAAAAGTTGGGAAAGTGGGCAAAAGTCCCGAATTTGGTCCAAAATCACACCCAGGTTCGAGTCCCACAAGTCCCGCCGCGTTCCACCAGGGTTCCGGGGTGCCTACAATGTCCACGACGCACCCAGCAAAGGCGCACTGTGATTGGGAAGAAAAGTTGGGAAAGTGGGCAAAAGTCCCGAATTTGGTCCAAAATCACACCCAGGTTCGAGTCCCACAAGTCCCGCCGCGTTCCACCAGGGTTCCGGGGTGCCTACAATGTCCACGACGCACCCAGCAAAGGCGCACTGTGATTGGGAAGAAAAGTTGGGAAAGTGGGCAAAAGTCCCGAATTTGGTCCAAAATCACACCCAGGTTCGAGTCCCACAAGTCCCGCCGCGTTCCACCAGGGTTCCGGGGTGCCTACAATGTCCACAACGCACCCAGCAAAGGCGCACTGTGATTGGGAAGAAAAGTTGGGAAAGTGGGCAAAAGTCCCGAATTTGGTCCAAAATCACACCCAGGTTCGAGTCCCACAAGTCCCGCCGCGTTCCACCAGGGTTCCGGGGTGCCTGACATGTCCACGACGCACCCAGCAAAGGCGCACTGTGATTGGGAAGAAAAGTTGGGAAAGTGGGCAAAAGTCCCGAATTTGGTCCAAAATCACACCCAGGTTCGAGTCCCACAAGTCCCGCCGCGTTCCACCAGGGTTCCGGGGTGCCTACAATGTCCACGACGCACCCAGCAAAGGCGCACTGTGATTGGGAAGAAAAGTTGGGAAAGTGGGCAAAAGTCCCGAATTTGGTCCAAAATCACACCCAGGTTCGAGTCCCACAAGTCCCGCCGCGTTCCACCAGGGTTCCGGGGTGCCTACAATGTCCACAACGCACCCAGCAAAGGCGCACTGTGATTGGGAAGAAAAGTTGGGAAAGTGGGCAAAAGTCCCGAATTTGGTCCAAAATCACACCCAGGTTCGAGTCCCACAAGTCCCGCCGCGTTCCACCAGGGTTCCGGGGTGCCTGACATGTCCAAGACGCACCCAGCAAAGGCGCACTGTGATTGGGAAGAAAAGTTGGGAAAGTGGGCAAAAGTCCCGAATTTGGTCCAAAATCACACCCAGGTTCGAGTCCCACAAGTCCCGCCGCGTTCCACCAGGGTTCCGGGGTGCCTACAATGTCCACAACGCACCCAGCAAAGGCGCACTGTGAGTGGGAAGAAAAGTTGGGAAAGTGGGCAAAAGTCCCGAATTTGGTCCAAAATCACACCCAGGTTCGAGTCCCACAAGTCCCGCCGCGTTCCACCAGGGTTCCGGGGTGCCTACAATGTCCACGACGCACCCAGCAAAGGCGCACTGTGATTGGGAAGAAAAGTTGGGAAAGTGGGCAAAAGTCCCGAATTTGATCCAAAATTATGCCCGGGTTGGAGTACCACGAGTCCGGCCGCGTTCCACCGGTGTCCCGGGGGTGCCTGCCATGTCCACAACTTATCCAGCAAAGGCGCACTGTGATTGGGAAGAAAAGTTGGGAAAGTGGGGAAAAAAAGGACCGGAAAATATCCAAAATTATGCCCGGGTTGGAGTACCACGAGTCCGGCCGCGTTCCACCGGTGTCCCGGGGGTGCCTGCCATGTCCACAACTTACCCAGCAAAGGCGCACTGTGATTGGGAAGAAAAGTTGGGAAAGTGGGCAAAAGTCCCGAATTTGATCCAATATTATGCCCGGGTTGGAGTACCACGAGTCCGGCCGCGTTCCACCGGTGTCCCGGGGGTGCCTGCCATGTCCACAACTTACCCAGCAAAGGCGCACTGTGATTCGGAAGAAAAGTTGGGAAAGTGGGGAAAAAAAGGACCGGGAAATATCCAAAATTATGCCCGGGTTGGAGTACCACGAGTCCGGCCGCGTTCCACCGGTGTCCCGGGGGTGCCTGGCACGTCCACAACTTACCCAGCAAAGGCGCACTGTCAGTGGGGAAGACCAAACATGTCTCGGATTTTTTCCAAGTACCTTAACGAGAGAGGCTAAAAAGCACCTGTTTTTACCTTCTCTCGTTGTTGTACTTAGAAAAAAAACGAGAAAAAAAAAAATCTGGGTTTTTTTCTAAGTACCTTAACGAGAGAGGCTAAAAAAAACCATTTTTTACCTTCTCTCGTTGTTGTACTTAGAAAAAAAACGAGAAAAAAAATTTTCCCCATTCATTTCAATGGGAGTTCATTTTTTTTTTGGGATTTTTTCTAAGTACCTTAACGAGAGAGGCTTAATTTTTCACCTACTTTTTACCTTCTCTCGATTTTTCGTTTTTTACCTGGTCGACCAAAACACCTCCATCTCGTTACTATGTGCACCATGTCTGACAGGCTGAAATCACAGGGAACGCGTCCGAGTCAAAGTGAGCTATTTTCGGACACAAATATGGTGTTTTTCCCCTCTATCCTCTGGTTCTTTTTTCAAACTGATCTTCCAGCATCTGAGCGACAGGGGCTCATGCAGACACCTGTGTCCGCCCGAGGGGCGCCTTCCCGGACACATATATGGTGCTTCCCCCCTCTTTACCCCGGTCCTTTTTCAAACTGATCTTCCAGCATCTGAGCGACAGGGGCTCATGCAGACACCTGTGTCCGCCCGAGGGGCGCCTTCCCGGACACATATATGGTGCTTCCCCCCTCTTTACCCCGGTCCTTTTTCAAACTGCTCTTCCAGCATCTGAGCGACAGGGGCTCATGCAGACACCTGTGTCCGCCTAAGGGGCGCTATCTCGGACACATTTTCAACTTTTCCCGCATGAATGAAATCCTGGAACTGATTCCACCCAGGTACTTAGGGCTTCCAGGGCTTGAGCGACAGGGGCTCTGTCCGGAGCGTGTGTCCGCCTAGGGGGCGCTGTCTCGGACACATTTTCAACTTTTCCCGCATGGATGAAATCCTGGAACTGATTCCACCCAGGTACTTAGGACTTCCAGGGCTTGAGCGACAGGGGCTCTGTCCGGAGCGTGTGTCCGCCTAGGGGGCGCTGTCCCGGACACATTTTCAACTTTTCCCGCATGAATGAAATCCTGGAACTGATTCCACCCAGGTACTTAGGGCTTCCAGGGCTTGAGCGACAGGGGCTCTGTCCGGAGCGTGTGTCCGCCTAGGGGGCGCTGTCTCGGACACATTTTCAACTTTTCCCGCATGAATGAAATCCTGGAACTGATTCCACCCAGGTACTTAGGACTTCCAGGGCTTGGGCGACAGGGGCTCTGTCCGGAGCGTGTGTCCGCCTAGGGGGCGCTGTCTCGGACACATTTTCAACTTTTCCCGCATGAATGAAATCCTGGAACTGATTCCACCCAGGTACTTAGGGCTTCCAGGGCTTGAGCGACAGGGGCTCTGTCCGGAGCGTGTGTCCGCCTAGGGGGCGCTGTCCCGGACACATTTTCAACTTTTCCCGCATGGATGAAATCCTGGAACTGATTCCACCCAGGTACTTAGGGCTTCCAGGGCTTGAGCGACAGGGGCTCTGTCCGGAGCGTGTGTCCGCCTAGGGGGCGCTGTCTCGGACACATTTTCAACTTTTCCCGCATGGATGAAATCCTGGAACTGATTCCACCCAGGTACTTAGGGCTTCCAGGGCTTGAGCGACAGGGGCTCTGTCCGGAGCGTGTGTCCGCCTAGGGGGCGCTGTCCCGGACACATTTTCAACTTTTCCCGCATGGATGAAATCCTGGAACTGATTCCACCCAGGTACTTAGGACTTCCAGGGCTTGAGCGACAGGGGCTCTGTCCGGAGCGTGTGTCCGCCTAGGGGGCGCTGTCCCGGACACATTTTCAACTTTTCCCGCATGAATGAAATCCTGGAACTGATTCCACCCAGGTACTTTGGGCTTCCAGGGCTTGAGCGACAGGGGCTCTGTCCGGAGCGTGTGTCCGCCTAGGGGGCGCTGTCTCGGACACATTTTCAACTTTTCCCGCATGAATGAAATCCTGGAACTGATTCCACCCAGGTACTTAGGACTTCCAGGGCTTGAGCGACAGGGGCTCTGTCCGGAGCGTGTGTCCGCCTAGGGGGCGCTGTCCCGGACACATTTTCAACTTTTCCCGCATGAATGAAATCCTGGAACTGATTCCACCCAGGTACTTAGGACTTCCAGGGCTTGAGCGACAGGGGCTCTGTCCGGAGCGTGTGTCCGCCTAGGGGGCGCTGTCCCGGACACATTTTCAACTTTTCCCGCATGAATGAAATCCTGGACCTCCGTCCAGGTACTCGGGGCTTCCCAGGACTTGAGCGACAGGGGCTCGGACCTGGGAAAAGCCCCGGCCCACCTCCCCTTTCCCCTCTAACCCTCTGGTAAACACGACTTGCCACGGAGCGGCCCTCACCGGCCGGCGTCAGCCGGTTACCCAGGTGGGGGATTCCTCCGGCCCTGCAGGTCTGCCTCTATTGCCGCCCGGCAAGCCCGATTTGAAGCGAGATCGAGACGACCCGTCTGCCCTAGTTGTCCTACATCGGACCCGCTCCGGCTCGGCCCCAGCGTCCCTTCGCGCATATGCCATCCGGGCCCACGCCCCGGGTGGTGCCGGAGGGCCTGGGCAGCGACGGCTGCGGTGCTTCCGGAAACACCTTTTTCGAACCCTAGGCGGCGCCATGAGACACTGCGCGCAACCCATGCCACCCCTTCGTAGACCCGGCAGGACAGCGTGCCGAAAACCACTCTCAGCCGAGCATGATGTTGGCCCCGCGGGACTCCTCGGGCTGTGTGCGACGGCTCACGGCCCGTGCAAGCCGCTTGCGCGCTGACTGAAAGGCAAGTGTCACCGAACGTTCGGCTTGGCCGGTAGGCATCCCGGCCGGGGAATCACAGAAGCCAGTAAACACGCTAGCGGGTCTACCTGGTTGATCCTGCCAGTAGCATATGCTTGTCTCAAAGATTAAGCCATGCAAGTGCAAGTGCAAACGAGTTTGACAGTGAAACTGCGAATGGCTCATTAAATCAGTTATGGTTCCTTTGAACACTCCACCGTTACTTGGATAACTGTGGCAATTCTAGAGCTAATACATGCATACGAGCGCTGACCCTGGACGGGGATGCGCGCATTTATCAGACCGAAAACCCATACGGGGCTCCCCCCCCGGGGGGAACGCTCCGGCCGCTTTGGTGACTCTAGATAACCTCGAGCAGATCGCCGGCCCCTGGTGGCGGCGACGTCTCTTTCGAATGTCTGCCCTATCAACTTTCGATGGCAGGTTCTGTGCCTACCATGGTGACAACGGGTAACGGGGAATCAGGGTTCGATTCCGGAGAGGGAGCCTGAGAAACAGCTACCACATCCAAGGAAGGCAGC
>NW_027316845.1:0-27387 GCF_033978685.3 Nerophis lumbriciformis | reverse complement strand
TGGCGCAGTGGAAGAATGGCCGTGCGAGACCCGAGGGTCCCTGGTTCAATCCCCACCTAGTACCAACCTCGTCATGTCCGTTGTGTCCTGAGCAAGACACTTCACCCTTGCTCCTGATGGGTGCTGGTTAGCGCCTTGCATGGCAGCTCCCTCCATCAGTGTGTGAATGGGTAAATGTGGAAGTAGTGTCAAAGCGCTTTGAGTACCTTGAAGGTAGAAAAGCGCTATACAAGTACAACCCATTTATTTATTTATATATAGTATGACAGCTATACTGTTATATTGAGTAAAAAAAACTAACTTGTGTCTTTACAAACCTTACACAATATATTTTTTCTAGTAAAACTCACAAAGAGACATTTCCCCAGGTATTATTAGCCATTGTGCATGTGTGGTTTAGGAGTTATGTTTAAATAAATGTCAAATTGAATGTGGCAGGTATACTGTCATGAGTAAAACCTAATTTTTGTAATTGTAAACCTTACCAAAATACCTGATTCTGGTAAAACTCACATAGATTGAATATTACATGCATTTGTAGACGGATTGCTTGTTTGGTTTTGGAGTTATGTTTTTACAACTTTCATATTTAGTATGACAGTTATACTGTCATATTGAGTAAAAAAAACAAATAACTTGCGTCTTTGCAAACCTTACAAAAGATCATTATTCTGGTAAAGACTTAGACTTTCTTTTTATTGTCATTCAAATTTGAACTTTACAGCATAGATAACACAATTTCGTTACATAAGCTCATGGTAGTGCAGGATAAAAAAGCAATAAGGTGCATTTATAAATAAATAAATAAATAAAAATAATATATAAATATATATATAAAATAAATAAATATACTTAAATATATATAAATAAATAAAAAGATTACTGTGCAGATAAATATATTGCACTTTTTCCACATGCGCCCACGTTTATGGGTGTATGTTATATTGTTTTTTGTTTATTCCAGCGAGTTAATCCATTTTGAGGGGAGTTGAGGGGATAATTTAATTATAATGCGTTCAAGAGTCTTACGGCCTGAGGGAAGAAGCTGGAGGTTCTGCTTCGGAGTCTGCGGAACCTCTTTCTAGAGTCCAGCAGTGAAAACAGTCCTTGGTGGGGGTGGGAGGAGTCTTTGCAAATTTTTTGAGCCCTGGTCAGGCAGCGCTTTTTGCGATCTCCTGGATAAGAGGAAGAGGATTCCTGAAGATCTTTTCCGCGGTCCTCACCACTCTCTGGAGAGACTTCCAGTCTGATCAGGCACTGCAGGCTCCAGTCCAGACAGAGATGCTGTTGGTCAGCAGGCTCTCTATAACAAAGATACAGTTCTCCAAGCATTATTAGCTATTTGCATTTGTTGTTTAGGATTTATGTTTAAATAACTGTCATAGTGAGTAAAACCTAAATTTTGTATTTGCAAACCTTACAAAAACAATTGATTCGAGGAAAACTCAGATACAATATCACAGGCATTTTTAGACATAATGCATGTTTGGTTTTGGAGTTGTGTTTATATAACTTTCATATTTAGTATTACAGTAATACTGTCATATTGAGTAAAGAAAAAACAACTAACTTGTGTCTTTACAAACCTTACAAAATATTTTTCCCAGTAAAACTCAAAGATACATTTCTACAGGCATTATTAGCCATTTTGCATGTGCGGTTTAGGATTTATGTTTAAATAATTGTCATATTGAGTGTGACAGTAAAGTCATAGTGAGTAAAACAAACTAACTTGTGTCTTTGCAATGCTTACAAAAGAAAATGTTACTAGTAAAACTCACAAAAGATACATTTCTTCATGCATTATTAGAAAATGTTCATGTGTAGTTTAGGAGTTATGTTTTAATAACTGTCAAATTGAGTATGGCAGTTATACTGTCATTAAGTGTTAAACCTAATTTTTGTATTTGCAAACCTTACAAAAACAACTGATTCTAGTAAAACTCATATAGATTCAATATTGCAGGCATTTAGACATTTCACATGTTTGGTTTAGGAGTTGTGTTTGAATACATTTTAATTGCTTTTTTCGTTAGGGCAAGTCCGACCGGCAGGAGGCCACAGGGAAGCCCCAGGACACATTGGGAAGACTATGTCAGCCGGCTGGCCTGGGAACGCTTCGGGATCCCCCGAGAAGAGCTGGACGAAGTGGCTGGGGAGAGGGAAGTCTGGGCTTCTCTGCTTAGGCTGCTGCCCCCGCAACCCGACCTCGGATAAGCGGAAGAAAATGGATACATTTAGTATGACAGTTATACTATTATATTGAGTAAAAAAAAACTAACTTGTGTCTTTAAAAAACCTTACAAATTATATGTTTTCTAGTAAAACTCACAAAGATACATCTCCAGGCAATATAAGCCTTTTTGCATGTGGTTTAGGGGTTATGTTTAAATAACTGCCATATTGAATGTGGCAGTTATACTGTCATGAGTAAAACCTAATTTTTGTAATTGTAAACCTTACCAAAATACCTGATTCTGGTAAAACTCACATAGATTCAATATTACAGGCATTTTTAGACGGATTGCATGTGTAGTTTTGAAATTATGTTTATACAACTTTCTTATTTAGTATGACAGTGATACTATCATATTGAGTAAAAAAAAACTAACTTGTGTCTTTGCAAACCTTACAAAAGAACATTTTAGTAAAACTCAAAGATACATCTCCAGGCATTATTAGCCATTTTGCATTTGTTGTTTAGGAGTTATGTTTAAATAACTGGCATAGTGAGTAAAACTTAATTTTTGTATTTGCAAACCTTACAAAAACAACTGATTCTAGTAATACTCACATGGATACAATATTACAGGCATTTTTAGACATAATGCATGTTTGGTTATAGAGTTATGTTTATATAACTTTCATATTTAGTATGACAGTAAAACTGTCATATTGAGTAAAAAAAACTAACTTGTGTCTTTGCAATCCTTACAAAAGATCGTTATTCTAGTAAAACTCACAAAGATACATTCCTCCAGGCATTATTAGCCACTTTGCATGTGTGGTTTAGGAGATATGTTTTAAACAACTGTCATATTTAGGTGGCAGTTATATGTCTATGCGTAAAACCTAATTTTTGTATTTGCAAATCTTTCAAAAACAACTGATTACAGTAATTGTCACATAGTTTTAATATTACAGGTATTTTTAGACATTTTGCATTGTTGGTTTAGGAATTATGTTGCAATACATTTTTATTGCTTTTTTTGCATTATCTCAGGATTGTAAAAATATTAGTCAAATCGAGTAAAAAACTACTGATTGGGTGTGGCAGTTATACTGTCATTATGTGTAAAACCTAATTGTTGTATTTACAAACCTTACAAAAACAACTGATTGTAGTAAAACTCACATGGATAAAATATTACAGGCATTTTTAGACATAATACATCTTTGGTTTATGAATCGTGTTCGATTGCTCCTGCTCACAGAACCACACAGCCAGCGCACAACACACGAGCCACAAGCCCACAGCCCAAGGCAGTTAAATACCCCTGCAAATCCACAAGGCACGACACTTACTTTGGAGTCAGAGTTTCCTCTGCCCCTGCGTATTGTGGGATTCTGGGGGTTCTTTTCGGTAGCCTGCGGGTCTGCTGGGTAGTCTTGGGGATTCCTTCTCAACCTGCGCGCGTTCACCCGGTCCTCCTTGTCAAGCCTGACGATCCTCCTGGTCGCTCCTTTTTAAATGTGTGCAGCCCTAATGCTCCACAGGTGCGTCTGATTTCAGGTGCCGTTCGATTGGGCACTTTGGTTGTCAGGGGCAACAAGCTAAAAGGGGCAACGTCTTAAATGCCAGCAAAGTCCACAAGGAATAAACTTATGCAATTAAAAATACAGTCAAAGTCCTCAAAGTGTCAAAACATGCAATCAAATTGTAAAATGTAAAAACATGCAATTAAAATCTACAACAATAAAAACACTCAGACATGCATGACAATGAAACAAAAAAAATAAAATCCCCTACTTGTGTCCCATCACATCCCCCCCATACATTATCGTTGTCAGTCCCTGCAACGGGGGGAACTCTCGTCTGCATAGCGGGCAGGCAACTGTCGGTCAAAGCCTTTTTTAGCTCTTCAAAGGACGTCTGACACTCTGGTGTCCACACTATTTTGTGGGCCTGTGCCTTCTTGTCGGTGGGACGGCCAGTGAGGCCGTCCCACCGACATTTATTTAGGGGACGGGCTATTTTAGCAAACCCAGCCACAAAACGTTGGTAATAGCCTGCCAATCCAAGAAACGCTCTCACTTCCTTGACAGTGGTCGAAGCGGCCCAGTCCTGTACTGCCTTAATTTTACCTGAGTCCGGTCTCACTCCATCCCGATCCACCACGTGTCCCAAGAATTTCACCTCACGCTGAAAGAGCTTGCACTTAGAGGGCTTGAGTTTAAGTCCATGTCGCTGCAACCGTTCAAACACCTGGTCCAGGTGCTGTAGATGGGCAGTGAAATCAACAGAAAAAAGTATTATGTCATCAAGATAAACCAACAATGATTCCGCTATTTGACCATTCAAACAATGACGTATAAGCCGTTGGAAAGTGGCAGGTGCATTGCATAGACCAAATGGCATGCGTTCAAACTCGAACAGTCCGAGGAGAGTTGTAAATGCAGTCTTTTCACGATCGTCCGGGTGCACCTCCACTTGCCAATACCCACTAGCGAGGTCTAAGGTCGAAAACCATTCAGATTTGCTCAGACCAGTTAGGGTCTCTTCGATTCAGGGGAACGGAAAGGCGTCTTTATGTGTAACTGAGTTTAACCTCCGGTAGTCTACACAAAAGCGCCAACTTTTTGCGGACTAACACTATAGGCGCTGCCCAGGGACTGCAGCTTTCCTTTATCACTCTCTGTTCAAGCATACCTGAAAACATGCAGTGTCTTCACTTCCTTATGCAACAGAGGCGGGATGGGTCGGTATCTCTCCCTGGTAGGGGCGGAATCTCCAGTCAGTATCCTGTGTTGCACAACACTGGTCCTTCCAAAGTCCTCATGTTGTGCAAACACCTTCTCCCACTTCGCCAGCAGGGCGCGTAGCTGCACCTGTTGCTGCTCAGACAGATCCGGCTTATCACTCAAATCCCTAACATCTGGGGACAGTTCTGGATTGGTTTGGGCTGTGGCATCAATGAGTGACACTTCTACCACACCCTCCTCTACTAGAGATAAACACAGATCCTCAGCTCCATGCACATCACTATCATCAACACAGAACAGCTGCCCTAGCTTCTCAAATCGTTTTAAGGAAATACTGTAGGAATGGGGGTTATAAACACGGAGGGGCAGCCTACCTCTGTTCACCACGACCAGTGATTTTGCCACGCCAACTGCACCGGCAGTTGGCGTGGCAGGGCGCAGTAGTTAGCCCTGCACCAACATCTCCTTTGGGGGATATGTAATACTAGTCTTCGAGGCCAATCTCACGTGGCCTAGCAAGCCATCTTCAGCAGCAACAGCTTCTATACGGGAACATGTAGCAAAAGCTTCCCTCCACACCTTTTGCTTTTGAAGATGCCGAAGAGTAGAGGTCTTAGGACATTTAAAAACGGCATCCCAACAACCCACGATTAGATTCATACCTATTATGAAGGGGTGTGTACAGTTTTGATCCGCAACAATTACTACTCCTCTTTCGGGAACTTTAACACCCTCTACCTCAAAATCAAGAACCGCATAGCCGATATAGGGGATTTCCAGGCCATTAGCTGCTCTTAGACGAAAAAGGGTAGGGGTCCTTTCGAGCTTAGCTTCGGTAAAGTGAGCATTAAATAGGCTTTCGGACATTAGCGTCACTTGGGACCCGGTGTCTAAAAGTCCTGGCAGAATAGTGCCTCCAGCATCTACTTGTATTGTGGGGCATTGACCTACAAATGTTTCTGGAGCCCTGGATGATGTTGGCGTGGTGGCCAGCCCTGCAACTCGGATCTCAGCAGCAGGGACATTTAGTTTAAATCCGGTGCATGTGTAGTTGCAGTGCTGAATTTTTAGACATAATGCATGTTTGGTTTTGGAGTTATGTTTATATAACTTGTGTTTATAGTATGACAGTTATACTGTTATATTGAGTAAAAAAAACTAACTTGTGTCTTTGCAAACCTTACAAAAGAAAATGTTACTAGTAAAACTCTAACATTATTAGAAAATGTTCATGTGTAGTTTTGAAGTTATGTTTATATAACTTTCATATATAGTATGACAGTTATACTGTTATATTGAGTAAAAAAAAACTAACTTGTGTCTTTACAAACCTTACAAAATATTGTTTCCCAGTAAAACTCACAAAGATACATTTCTACAGACATTATTAGCCATTTTGTATGTGTGGTTTAGGAGTTATGTTTAAATAACTGAAATTGAGTGTGACAGTATACTGTCAAAGTGAGTAAAAAAAAACTAACTCGTGTCTTTGCAAACCTTACAAAAGAAAATGTTACTAGTAAAACTCACAAAGATACATTTCTTCATGCATTATTAGAAAATGGTCATGTGTAGTTTAGGAGTTATGCTTAAATAACTGTCATTTTGAGTGTGGTAGTATAACTGCCACACATATTGAGTTATAATGTTAAGTGTAAAACCTAATTTTTGTATTTGCAAACCTTACAAAAACAACTGATTCTTGTAAAACTCACATAGATTCAATATTAAAGGCATTTTAGACATTTTACATGTTTTGTTTAGGAGTTGTGTTTGAATACATTAGTATTGCTTTTTTCGTTAAGGCAAGTCCAAACGGCAGGAGGCCACGGGGAAGACACAGGACACATTGGGAAGATTATATCAGCTGGCTGGCCTGGGAACGCCTCGGGATCCCCCGAGAGGAGCTGGACGAAGTAGCTGGGGATAGGGAAGTCTGGGCTTCTCTGCTTAGGCTGCAGCCCCCGCAACACGACCTCGGATAAGCGGAAGAAAATGGATGGATTTAGTATGACAGTTATACTATCATATTGAGTAAAAAAAAACTAACTTTTGTTTTTGTAAACATTCAAAATATATTTTTTTTAGTAAAACTCACAAAGATACATGGAGTTTAAATAACTGTCATAGTAAGTAAAACCTATTTTTTGTATTTGAAAACCTTACAAAAACAACTGATACTAGTAAAACTCACATGGATTCAATATAACAGGCATTTTTACACATTTTGCATGTTTGGTTTAGAAATTATGATGGAACACATTTTTATTGCTTTTTTCGCATTATCTCAGGATTATAAGAATATTACTGTCACATTGAGTAAAAACTACTTTCTGTGTTTGCAAGGATTAAAAAAGCATATTTTTTGAGTAAAACTCCTAAGGATGCATTATTTCAGGCATCATTAGCCATTTAGCATTTGTAGTTTAGGAGTTATGTTTAAATAACTGTCATATTAAATGTAACAGTATACTCTCATATAGAGTAAAACCTATTTTTTGTATTTGCAAACCTTACAAAAACAACTGATTCTAGTAAAACTCACATGGATTTAATATTACAGGCATTTTTAGACATTTTACATTGTTGGTTTAGGAATTATGTTGGAATACATTTTTATTGCTTTTTTCGCATTATCTCAGGATTTTAAGAACATTACTGTCATATTGAGTAAAAAACTACTTTTTGTGTTTGCAAGCCTTAAAAAAAGCATATGTTTCGAGTAAAACTCACAATAATGCATTATTTCAGGCAATAATAGCTCATTTTTATGTGTAGTTTAGGAGTTATGTTTATTTACTGTTATATTGAGTGTACTTGTCATGGTGAAAAAAACCTAATTTTTTTTATTTGCAAAAATTTCAAACACAACCGGTTCTAGTAAAACTCACATGGATTCAATATTACAGGCATTTTTACAAATTTTGCATGTTTAGTTTAGAAATTATGATTGAATACATTTTTATTGCCTTTTTCGCATTTTCTCAGGACTTTAAGAACATAACTGTCATATTGAGTAAAAAATACTTTTTGTGTTTGCAAGCCTTAAGAAAGCATATGTTTCGAGGAAAACTCCCAAGGATCCAATATTTCAAACAATATTAGCCATTTTGCATGAGTAGTTTAGGAGTTATGATTAAAAAACTGTCATATTGAGTGTGACAGTTTACTTTCATAAAGAGTAAAACCTAATTTTTGTTTTTGCAAACCTTACTAAAACAACTGATTCTAGTAAAACTCACATGGATTCAATAATAGGCATTTTTACACATTTTGCATGTTTAAGTTAGAAATTATGATTGAATACATTTTTATTGCTTTTTTTGCATTATCTCAGGATTTTAAGAACATTACTGTCATATTGAGTAAAAAATACTTTTTGTGTTTGCAAGCCTTAAGAAAGCATATGTTTCGAGGAAAACTCCCAAGGATCCATTATTTCAAACATTATTAGCCATTTTGCATGAGTAGTTTAGGAGTTATGATTAAAAAATTGTCATATTGAGTGTGACAGTTTACTTTCATAAAGAGTAAAACCTAATTTTTGTTTTTGCAAACCTTACTAAAACAACTGATTCTAGTAAAACTCACATGGATTTAATATTACAGGCATTTTTAGACATTTTTCATTGTTGGTTTAGGAATTATGTTGGAATACATTTGTATTGCTTTTTTCGCATTATCTCAGAATTTTAAGAACATTACTGTCATATTGAATAAAAACTACTTTTTGTGTTTGCAATCCTTAAAAAAGCATATGTTTTGAGTAAAACTCACAAGAATAAATTATTTCAGGCAATATTAGCTCATTTTTAAGTGTAGTTTAGGAGTTATATTTAATTTACTGTCATATTGAGTCATGGTGAAAAAAACCTAATTTTTGTATTTGCAAAAATTTCAAACACAACCTAATCTAGTAAAACTCACATTGATTCAATATCACAGGCATTTTTACACATTTTGCATGTTTGATTTAGGAAATATGATTGAATATATTTTCATTGCTTTTTTCGCATTATCTCAGTATTTTAGGAATATTACTGTCATATTGAGTAAAAAGATACTTTTTGTTTGCAAGATTTGAAAGAGCATATGTTTCGAGTAAAACTCCGTAGAATGCATTTTTCGAGGCATCATTAGACATTTTGCATGTGTAGTTTAGGAGTTATGAATAAATAAATGTCATATTGAGTGTGACAGTTTACTTTCATGAAGAGTAAAACCTAATTTTTGTGTTTGCAAACCTTACTAAAACAACTGATTCTAGTCAAACTCACATGGATTCAATAATACAGGCATTTTTACACATTTTGCATGTTTAGTTTAGAAATTATGATTGAATACATTTTTATTGCTTTTTTCGCATTATCTCAGGATTTTAAGAACATTACTGTCATATTGAGTAAAAAAAATACTTTTTGTGTTTGCAAGCCTTAAGAAAGCATATGTTTCGAGTAAAACTCACAAGAATGCATTATTTCAGGCAATATTAGCTCATTTTTAAGTGTAGTTTAGGAGTTATGTTTATTTTACTGTCATATTGAGTGTACATTGTCATGGTGAAAAAAACCTAATTTTTGTATTTGCAAAAATTTCAAACACAACCTAATCTAGTAAAACTCACATGGATTCAATATTACAGGCATTTTTACACATTTTGCATGTTAGATTTAGGAAATATGATTGAATGTATTTTCATTGCTTTTTTTGCATTATCTCAGTATTTTAGGAATATTACTGTCATATTGAGTAAAAAACTACTTTTTGTGTTTGCAAGATTTGAAAAAGCATATGTTTCGGGTAAAACTCCGTAGAATGCATTATTTGAGGCATCATTAGACATTTTGCATGTGTAGTTTAGGAGTTATGAATAAATAAATGTCATATTGAGTGTGACAGTTTACTTTCATAAAGAGTAAAACCTAATTTTTGTGTTTGCAAACCTTACTAAAACAACTGATTCTAGTTAAACTCACATGGATTCAATAATACAGGCATTTTTACACATTTTGCATGTTTAGTTTAGAAATTATGATTGAATACATTTTTATTGCTTTTTTCGCAGTATCTCAGGAGTTTAAGAACATTACTGTCATGTTGAGTAAAAAAAATACTTTTTGTGTTTGCAAGCCTTAAGAAAGCATAAGTTTCGAGGAAAACTCCCAACAATCCATTATTTCAAACATTATTAGCCATTTTGCATGAGTAGTTTAGGAGTTATGATTAAAAAACTGTCATATTGAGTGTGACAGATTACTTTCATAAACAGTAAAACTTAATTTTTGTTTTTGCAAACTTCACTAAAACAGCTGATTCTAGTAAAACTCACATGGATTCAATAATACAGGCATTTTTACACATTTTGCATGTTTAGTTTAGAAATTATGATTGAATACATTTTTATTGCTTTTTTCGCATTATCTCAGGATTTTAAGAACATTACTGTCATATTGAGTAAAAAATACTTTTTGTGTTTGCAAGCCTTAAGAAAGCATATGTTTCGAGGAAAACTCCCAAGGATCCATTATTTCAAACATTATTAGCCATTTTGCATGAGTGGTTTAGGAGTTATGATTAAAAAACTGTCATATTGAGTGTGACAGTTTACTTTCATAAAGAGTAAAACATAATTTTTGCTCTTGCAAACCTTACTAAAACAACTGATTCTAGTGAAACTCACATGGATTTAATATTACTGGCATTTTTAGACATTTTGCATTGTTGGTTTAGGAATTATGTTGGAATACATTTTTATTGCTTTTTTCGCATTATCTCAGAATTTTAAGAACATTACTGTCATATTGAGTAAAAACTACTTTTTGCTTGCAAGATTTGAAAAAGCATATGTTTCGAGTAAAACTCCGTAGAATGCATTATTTGAGGCATCATTAGACATTTTGCATGTGTAGTTTAGGAGTTATGAATAAATAAATGTCATATTGAGTGTGACAGTTTACTTTCATAAAGAGTAAAACCTAATTTTTGTGTTTGCAAACCTTACTAAAACAACTGATTCTAGTTAAACTCACATGGATTCAATAATACAGGCATTTTTACACATTTTGCATGTTTAGTTTAGAAATTATGATTGAATACATTTTTATTGCTTTTTTCGCAGTATCTCAGGAGTTTAAGAACATTACTGTCATATTGAGTAAAAAAAATACTTTTTGTGTTTGCAAGCCTTAAGAAAGCATAAGTTTCGAGGAAAACTCCCACAATCCATTATTTCAAACATTATTAGCCATTTTGCATGAGTAGTTTAGGAGTTATGATTAAAAAACTGTCATATTGAGTGTGACAGATTACTTTCATAAACAGTAAAACTTAATTTTTGTTTTTGCAAACTTCACTAAAACAGCTGATTCTAGTAAAACTCACATGGATTCAATAATACAGGCATTTTTACACATTTTGCATGTTTAGTTTAGAAATTATGATTGAATACATTTTTATTGCTTTTTTCGCATTATCTCAGGATTTTAAGAACATTACTGTCATATTGAGTAAAAAATACTTTTTGTGTTTGCAAGCCTTAAGAAAGCATATGTTTCGAGGAAAACTCCCAAGGATCCATTATTTCAAACATTATTAGCCATTTTGCATGAGTGGTTTAGGAGTTATGATTAAAAAACTGTCATATTGAGTGTGACAGTTTACTTTCATAAAGAGTAAAACATAATTTTTGCTCTTGCAAACCTTACTAAAACAACTGATTCTAGTGAAACTCACATGGATTTAATATTACTGGCATTTTTAGACATTTTGCATTGTTGGTTTAGGAATTATGTTGGAATACATTTTTATTGCTTTTTTCGCATTATCTCAGAATTTTAAGAACATTACTGTCATATTGAGTAAAAACTACTTTTTGCTTGCAAGATTTGAAAAAGCATATGTTTCGAGTAAAACTCCGTAGAATGCATTATTTGAGGCATCATTAGACATTTTGCATGTGTAGTTTAGGAGTTATGATTCAATAAATGTCATATTGAGTGTGACAGTTTACTTTCATAAAGAGTAAAACCTAATTTTTGCTCTTGCAAACCTTACTAAAACAACTGATTCTAGTTAAACTCACATGGATTCAATAATACAGGCATTTTTACACATTTTGCAATTTTTAGTTTAGAAATTATGATTGAATACATTTTTATTGCTTTTTTCGCATTATCTCAGAATTTTAAGAACATTACTGTCATATTGAGTAAAAAACTACTTTTTGTGTTTGCAAGCCTTAAAAAAGCATATGATTCGAGTAAAACTCACAAGAATGCATTATTTCATGCAATATTCGCTCCGCCGGGTGGCGGGGCTCTCCCTTACAGATAGGGTGAGAAGCTCTGTCATCTGGGGGGAGCTCAAAGTAAAGCCGCTGCTCCTCCACATCGAGAGGAGCCAGATGAGGTGGTTCGGGCATCTGGTCAGGATGCCACCCGATCGCCTCCCTCGGGAGGTGTTTAGGGCACGTCCGACCGGTAGGAGGCCACGGGGAAGACCCAGGACACGTTGGGAAGACTATGTCTCCCGGCTGGCCTGGGAACGCCTCGGGATCTCCCGGGAGGAGCTGGACGAAGGGGCTGGGGAGAGGGAAGTCTGGGCTTCCCTGCTTAGGCTGCTGCCCCCGCGACCCGACCTCGGATAAGCGGAAGAAGATGGCTGGATGGATAGATGGATGGATGGATGGATGGATATTAGCTCATTGTTCTGTGTAGTTTAGGAGTTATGTTTAATTTACTGTCACCCTAATTTTTCTAATTGCAAACCTTTCAAACACAACTGATTCTAGTAAGACATACATTGATTCAATATTACTGGCATTTTTACACATTTTGCATGTTTGGTTTAGGAATTATAATGGAATACATTTTTTTTGTTGCTTTTTTCGTATTATCTCAGGATTTTAAGAACATTACTGTCATATTGAGTAAAAAACTACTTTTTGTGTTTGCAAGATTTAAAAAACCTTATGTTTCGAGGAAAACTCCTAAGGATGAATTATTTCAGGCATCAATAGCCATTTTGCTTGTGTGGATTAGGAGTTTTTAAATAACTGTCATATTGCGTGTGACAGTTTTACTGTCATTATGAGTAAAACCTAATTTTTGTATTTTTAAACCTTATAAACCTCCTGATTCTAGTAAAATTCACCTTGGAGTTAGGTTTATAACTTTTCATATTTAGTATGACAGTTATACTGTCATATTAAGTAAAAAAAAAAAAAAAAAAGACTTGTGTCTTTGCAAACCTTACAAAATATTTTTTTCCAGTAAAACTCACAAAGATACATTTCTCTTATTAGCCATTTTGCATGTGTGGTTTTTAAATAACTGTCAGATACAGAGACAGAGACAGTATACATGGGGAAGGCGTGGCGCAGTTGGGAGAGTGGCCATTCCAGCAACCTGAGGGTTCTTGGTTCGATCCCCACCTTCTACCAACCTCGTCACGTCCGTTGTGTCCTTGAGGGAGACACTTTACCCTTGCTCCTGATGGTTTGTGGTTAGGGCCTTGCATGCCAGCTCCCGCCATCAGTGTGTGTGTGTGAATGGATGAATGGAAAAATAGTGTCAAAGCGCTTTGTGTACCTTGAAGGTAGAAAAGCGCTATACAAGTATAACCCATTTACCATAGTGAGTAAAACCAAATGTTTGTATTTACAAACCTTACAAAAACAACTCATTCTAGTAAAAGTCACACAGATACAATATTTTAGGCATTTTTAGACATAATGAATGTTTGGTTTTGGAGTTATGTTTATATAACCTCCTTTCTGAGCCGCCACCTTATCGTGGTAGAGGAGTTTGCGTGTCCCACTGATCCTAGGAGCTATGCTGTCTGTGGGCTTCTATGCCCCCTCGTAGGCTCTCCCAAGACAAATAGGTCCTTGGTGAGGGATCAGCCAAAGAGCAGCTCAAAGACCTTTATGAAAAGTACAAATCGAGGTCCTAGATTTTTCCTCGCCCGGACGCGGGTCACCGTGGCTCCCCTGTGGAGCCAGGCCCAGAGGTGGGGCACGATGGCGAGCGCCTGTTGGCTGGCTCAGCTCAATGAAGCAACGTGGTTCCCTCCTCCAATGGGCTCACCACTCATGGGCTGGGTTATAGAGGTCGGGTGCAGTGTGAGCTGAGCGGCAGCCGAAGGCAGGGCACTTGGCGGTCCGATCATCGGCTACATAAGCTAGCTCTTCTGACGTGAAATGTCACCTCGCTGGGAGGGAAGGAGCCTGAGCTGGTGTGCGAGGTGCGAGGTACAGGAACCTGTTCCCTCGACAGTCTTCCACTATGGCGTTGCAAGCAATGAGAGGCTGGGGTGGCAATTCTTGTTGTCCCCCCGGCTCAAAGACAAGAGTATGGGGTATCGGACTGTCTGATTGTGGCGGTTATGATCAGTGTCACCGATTCTGTTGTTAACTTTTATGGACAGAATTGCAGTCATGGCGTTGAGGGGATCCGGTTTGGTGGTTGCAGGATTAGGTCTCTGCTTTTTGCAGTTGATGTTGTCCTGATGGCTTCAACTGGCCAGGATCTCCAGCTCTCATTGGATGGCCGAGTATGAAGCGACTGGGATGAGAATCAGCACCTCCAAGTCCGAGTCCATGGTTCTCGCCCGGTAAAAGGTGGGGTGCCATTTCCAGGTTGAGGAGGCGATGGCACATACTAGATGGCCCCAAGTGGAGGAGTTCAAGTACCTAGGAGTCTTGTTCACGAGTGAGGGAAGAGTGGATCATGAGATCCACAGGCGGATCGGTGCGGCGTCTTCAGTAATGAGGACGCTATATCGATCCATTGTGGTGAAGAAGGAGCTGAACCAGAATTAAAAGCTCTAAATTTACCGGTCGATCTACATTCCCATCCTGCACCCATGGTCATGGTTATGACCGAAAACACAAGATCCCGGGTACAAGCGGCCAAATTGAGTTTCCTCCGCCGGGTGGCGGGTCTCTCCCTTAGAGATAGGATAAGAAGCTCTGTTATCCGGGAGGAACTCAGAGTAAAGCGCATTGAGAGGAGCCAGATGAGGTGGTTCGGGCATCTGCTCAGGATGCCACCCGAACGCCTCCCGAGGGAGGTGTTTAGGGCAAGTCCGACCGGCAGGAGGCCACGGGGAAGACCCAGGACACATTGGGAAGATTATGTCTCCCGGCTGGTCTGGGAACGCCTCAGGATCCCCCGAGAAGAGCTGGAAGAAGTGGCTGGGGAGAGGGAAGTCTGGGCTTCTCTGTTTAGGCTGCTGCCCCCCCAAACCCGACCTCGGTTAAGCGGAAGAAAATGGATGGATTTAGTAACGACAAAAAAAAATGATTCTAGTAAAACTCACATGGATACAATTTTACAGGTATTTTTAGACATAATGCATGTTTGGTTTTGGAATTATGTTTATATAACTTTCATATGTATTATGACAGTTATACTGTCATCTTGAGTAAAACTAACTTGTGTCTTTACAAACATTACAAACTATGTTTTTCCAGTAAAACTCACAAAAATAATGTTTTCCAGGCATTATTAGACATTTTTCACGTGTGGTTTAGGAAATATGTTTAAATAAATGTCATATTGAATGTGGCAGTTATACTGTTATTATGTGTAAAACCAAATTTTTGTATTTGCAAACCTTACATAAACAACTGATTCTAGTAAAACTCACATAGATTCAATATTACAGGCATTTTTAGACATTTCACATGTTTGAATACATTTTTATTGCTTTTTTCGTTAGGGCAAGTCCGATCGGCAGGAGGCCACGGGGAAGACCCAGGACACATTGGGAAGACTATGTCTCAGGCTGGCCTGGGAACGCCTCGGGATCCCCCGAGAAGAGCTGGACAAAGTGGCTGGGGCTTCTCTGCTTAGGCTGCTGCCCCCGCAACCCGACCTCGGATAAGCGGAAGAAAATGGATGGATTTAGTATGACAGTTATACTGTCATATTGAGTAAAAAAACTATTTTTCATAGATTCAATAATACAGGCATCTTTAGATGGATTGCATGTTTGGTTTTGGAGATATGTTTATACAACTTTCATATTTAGTATGACAGTTATACTGTCATATTGAGTAAAAAAAAAAAAAACTTGTGTCCGCAAACCTTACAAAAGATTATTATTCTAGTAAAATTAACAAAGATACATTTTTCCAAGCATTATTAGCATTTGTTGTTTTGGAGTTATAATGCTTGCGTTGAGAGGCGACGGGCTCGGGTGGCAATTGTTGTTGCCCCCCGGCTCAAAGCCTGCACGTTGGAGTTCAACCCAGTGGACCAGTGGGTAGCTTTCCTCCGCCTTCGGGTGGGGGGACGGGTCCTGACTGTTGTTTGGCCTTACGCGCCAAACGGCAGCTCAGAGTACCCACCCTTTTTGGATTCACTCGAGGGAGTACTGGAAAGTGCTCCACCGGGTGATTCCCTCGTTCTACTGGGGGCCTTCAACGCTCATCTTGGCAACAACAGTGAAACCTGGAGAGGCGTGATTGGGAAGAATGGCCGCCCGGATCTGAACCCGAGTGGTGTTTTGTTATTGGACTTTTGTGCTCGTCACAGATTGTCAATAACAAACACAAAGTTCAAACATAAGGGTGTCCATATGTGCACTTGGCACCAGGACACCCTAGGCCGCAGTTCCATGATCGATTTTGTAGTTGTGTCATCGGATTTGCGGTCTCATGTTTTGGACACTCGGGTGAAGAGAGGGGCGGAGCTTTCTACCGATCACCACCTGGTGGTGAGTTGGCTGCGATGGTGGGGGAGGATGCCTGACAGACCTGGCAGGCCCAAACGCATTGTGAGGGTTTGCTGGGAACGCCTCCGAAAGAACTTTGAACATGTCACGAGGGAGGCGCTGGACATTGAGTCTGAGTGGACCATGTTCCGTGCCTCTCTTGTCGAGCCGGCTGATTGGAGCTGTGGCCGCAAGGAGTTTGGTGCCTGTCGTGGCACCAAACTCTAGAACCCGCTGGTGGACACCAGCAGTGAGGGATGCCGTCAAGCTGAAGAAAGAGCCTATCGGGTCCTTTTGGCTCATGGGACTCCAGAGGCAGCCGACAGGCCAAGCGAAGTGCGGCTTCAGCGGTCGCAGAGGCAAAAACTCGGACATGGCAGCAGTTTGGAGAAACCATGGAAAACGACTTCCAGACGGCTTCAAAGCGATTCTGGACCACCATCCGCCGGCTCAAGGGGGGGGGGGGCAGCAGTGCACTGTAACAACGTGTATGGTGAGGATGGTGCGCTGCTGACCTCTACTGCAGCTGTTATTGATCGGTGGAGGGAATACTTCGAAGACCTCCTTAATCCCACCAACATGTCTTCCTATGAGGAAGCAGTGCCTGGGGAATCTGTGGTGGGCTCTCCTATTTCTGGGGCTGAGGATGCCAAGGTAGTTAAAAAGCTCCTCAATGGCAACGCCCTGGGGGTGGATGAGATCCGTCCGGAGTTCCTTAAGGCTCTGGATGCTGTGGGGCTGTCTTGGTTGACAAGACTCTGCAACATCGCGTGGACATCGGAGGCGGTACTTCTGGATTGGGAGACCGGGGTAGTGGTTCCTCTCTTTAAGAAGGGGAACCAGAGGGTGTGTTTCAACTATCGTGAGATCACACTCCTCAGTCTTCCCGGTAAGGTCTATTCATGTGTACTGGAGAAGAGGCTACGCCGGATAGTCGAACCTCGGATTCAGGAGGAACAGTGTGGTTTACGTCCTGGTCGTGGAACTGCGGACCAGCTTTATACTCTCGGCAGGGTCCTTGAGGGTGCATGGGAGTTTGCCCAACCAGTCTACATGTGCTTTATGGACTTGGAAAAGGCATTCGACCATTTACCCCTGGAAGTCCTGTGGGGAGTGCTTAGAGAGTATGGGGTAACGGACTGTCTTATTGTGGCGGTTCGCTCCCTTTGCAAGAGTCAGAGCTTGGTCCGCATTGCCGGCAGTAAGTCGGACCCGTTTCCAGTGAGGGTTGGACTCCGCCAAGGCTGCCCTTTGTCACCGATTCTGTTCATAACCTTTATGGACAGAATTTCTAGGCGCAGTCAGGGCGTTGAGGGGATCCGGTTTCGTGTCTGCAGAATTAGGTCTCTGCTATTTGCAGATGATGTGGTCCTGATGGCTTCATCTGGCCAAGATCTTCAGCCCTCACTGGATCGGTTCGCAGACGAGTGTGAAGTGACTGGGATGTGAATCAGCACCTCCAAGTCCGAGTCCATGGTTCTCGCCCGGAAAAGGGTGGAGTGCCATCTCCGGGTTGGGGAGGAGATCTTGCCCCAAGTGGAGGAGTTCAAGGACCTCAGAGTCTTGTTCACGAGTGAGGGAAGAGTGGATCGTGAGATCGACAGGCGGAACGGTGCGGCGTCTTCAGTAATGCGGACGCTGTATTGATCCGTTGTGGTGAAGAAGGAGCTGAGCCGGAAGGCAAAGCTCTCAATTTACCGGTCGATCTACGTTCCCATCCTCACCTATGGTCATGAGCTTTGTGTCATGGCCGAAAGGACAAAATCACGGGTACAAGCGGCCGAAATGAGTTTCCTCCGCCGGGTGGCGGGGCTCTCCCTTAGAGATAGGGTGAGAAGCTCTGTCATCCGGGAGGAGCTCAAAGTAAAGCCATTGCTCCTCCATTTTGAGAGGAGCCAGATGAGGTGGTTCGGGCATCTGGTCAGGATGCCACCCGAACGCCTCCCTAGGGCGGTGTTTCGGGCACGTCCGACCGGTAGGAGGCCCAGGAAGACCCAGGAAACGGGAAGCTTATCTCTCCCGGCTGGCCTGGGAACGCCCCAGGATCCCCCGGGAGGAGCTGGACGAAGTGGCTGGGGAGAGGAAAGTCTGGGCTTCCCTGCTTAGGCTGCAGCCCCCGCAACCCGACCTCGGATAAGCGGAAGAAAATGGATGGCTGGATGGATGGAGTTATGTTTAAATAACTGTCATAAAGAGTAAAACCTCATTTTTGTATTTGTAAACCTTACCAAAACAACTGATTTTAGTAAAACTCACACAGATTCAATATTACAGGCATTTTTAGACATTTTGCTTATTTGGTGTAGGAATTATGATGGAATACATTGTTTTTGCTTATTTCGCATTATCTCAGGATTTTAAGAACTTTACTGTCATATAGAGGAAGCCAAATACTTTTTGTGTTTGCAAGCCTTAAAAAAGCATATGTTTCGAGTAAAACTCACAAGAATGCCTTATTTCAGGCATTATTAGCCATTTTGTATGTGTAGTTTAGGCATACTTGCCAATACTCCTGGATTTTCCAGGAGACTCCCGAAATTCAGCGCCTCTCCCGAAAACCTCCCGGGACAAATTTTCTCCCGAATATCTCCCGAAATTCAGGCTGATCTGAGTGAGGACAGCCTGTATTCACATCTGCTTTCCCACGATATAAACAGCATGCCTGCCCAATCACGTTATAACTGTAGAATGATCGAGGGCGAGTTCTTGGTTTCTTATGTGGGTTTATTGTTAGGTAGTTTCATTAACGTCCTCCCAGCGCGGTAACAACACAAAACAACAGCAGTCACGTTTTCGTCTACCGTAAAGCAGTTTGTCTGCCGTAAACAGCAATGTTGTGACACTCTTTAAACAGGGCAATACTGCCATCTACTGTACATGCATGTGTGCCAATAACATCCAGGGCTTTTAGAGAGTGCAGTGCACAACTGCGCACACAACAAGGAGACAAAGCAGAAGAAAGCGGAAGATACAGCCATGGCGACGCCGACGACGAGTAAGATGAAGAAACAGGCATTTTTAAACATAATGCAGGTTTGGTTTTAGGGTTATGTTTATACAACTTTCATATTTAGAATGACAGTTATACAATCATATTGAGTAAAAAAAACTAACTTGTGTCTTTACACACATCACAATTTTTTTTTTTTTTTCAGGAAAACTCACAAAGATACATTTCTCCAGGGATTATTAGCCATTTTTTATGTGCGGTTTAGGAGTTACATTATGTTTAAATAACTGTCAGATTGAATGTGACAGTATACTGTCATAGTGAGTAAAACCTACTTTTTGTATTTGTAAACCATACCAAATTACCTGATTCTGGTAAAACTCACATAGATACAATATTACAGGCATTTTTAGACATAATGCATGTTTAGTTTTGGAGTTATGCTTATAATACTTTTACATTTGGTATGATACTGTCATATTGAGTAAAAAAAAACAAATTTGTGTCTTTATAAACATTACGAATTATTTTTTTCCAGTAAAACTCACATAGATACATTTCTCCAGGTGTTTTTAGCCATTTTACATTGGTTTAGTAGCTATGTTTAAATAACAGTCAGATTGAATGTGACAGTATACTGTCAAAGTGAGTAAAGCCAATATTTTGTATTTGCAAACCTTACAAAAACAACTGTTTCTAGTAAAACTCACATGGATACAATATTACAGGCATTTTTAGACATAATGCATGTTTGGTTTTGGAGTTATGTTTATATAACTTTCAAATTTAGTATGACGGTTATACTGTCATATTGAGTAAAAAAAAGTAACTTGTGTCTTTACAAACCTTACAAAATATTTTTTTCCCAGTAAAACTCACAAAGATACATTTCTCCAGGCATTATTAGCCATTTTGCATGTATGGTTTAGGAGTTATGTCTAAATAACTGTCATATCAAATGTTGCAGTTATACTGTCATTATTAGTATGACCCAAGTGTTGTATTTGTAAACCTTACCAAAATATCTGATTCTGGTAAAACTCACATAGATTCAATACTACAGGCTTTTTTAGACCGATTGCAAGTTTGGTTTTGGAGTTATGTTTATTTAACTTTCATATTTATTATGACAGTTATAAAACTTGTGTCTTTACAAACCTTACAAAATATTTTTTTCCCAGCAAAACTCACAAAGATTCATTTCTCCAGGCATTACTAGCCATTTAGCATGTTTGGATTAGGAGAGATAACTGTCAGATTGAATGTGACAGTTATTTTTAAAACTGTCCTAGTGAGTAAAACCAATATTTTTATTTGCAAAAGTTACAAAAACATATGATTCTAGTAAAACTTACATGGACACAATATTACAGGCATTTTTAGACATAATGCATGTTTGGTTTTGGAGTTATGTTTGTATAACTTTTACATTTAATATGACAGTTAGTTATACTGTCAAATTGAGTAAAAAAAACAACTAACTAGTGACTTTACAAACCTTACAAAATATTTTTTTTCCAGTAAAACTCACAAAGATACCTTTCTCCAGGCATTATTAGCCAATTAGCATATTTTGTTTAGAAGTTATGTTTAAATAACTGTCATTTTGAATGTGGCAGTTATACTGTCATTATGAGTAAAACCTATTTTTTGTATTTGTAAACCTTACCAAAATACCTGTTTCTAGTGAAACTCACATGGATTCAAAATGCATGCATTTTTAAACATAAGGCATGTTTGGTTTTGGAGTTATGTTTATATAACTTTCATATTTAGTATGACAGTTATACCATCATATTGAGTAAAAAAAAACTAACTTGTGTCTTTACAAACCTTACAAAGCATTGTTTTCCAGTAAAACTCACACATATACATTTGTCCAGGCATTATTAGCCTTTGAGCATGTTTGGTTTAGGAGTTATGTTTAAATAAATGTCATTTTGAATGTGGCAGTTATATTGTCATTATGAGTAAAACCTAATTTTTGTATTTGTAAACCTTACCAAAATACATAATTCAGGTAAAACTCATGTATAAAAAATATTACAGGCATTTTTAGACATAATGCATGTTTTAGTTTGGAATTATGTTTATATAACTTTCATATTTAGTAAGAGAGCTTACTGTCATATTGAATAAAAAAAAAAGTAACTTGTGTCTTTACAAACCTTACAAAATATTGTTTTTTCCAGTAAAACTCACAAAGATACATTTTTCCAGGGATTATTAGCCAATATGTGTGGTTTAGGAGTCATATTTAAGTAACTGTCATATTGAGTGTGGCAGTTATACTGTCATTATGAGTAAAACCTATTTTTTGTATTTGTAAACCTTAACAAAATACCTGATTCTAGTAAAACTCACATAGATTCAATATTACAGGCATTTGTAGACGGATTGCATGTTTGGTTTTGAAGATTTGTTTATAAACTTTCAAATTTAGTAAGACAGTTATACCATTATATTGAGTAAAAAAAACTAACTTGTGTCTTTACAAACCTTACAAAATATTTTTGTCCAGTAAAACTCACAAAAATACATTTCTCCAGGCATTATTAGCCATTTTGCATCTGTGGTTTCGAATTTATGTTTAAATAACATTAGGATTGAATGTGACAGTATACTGTCATTGTGAGTAAAACCAAAATTTTGTATTTGCAAACTTTTAAAAAAAAGTTTCTACTAAAACTCACATTGACACAATATTATAAGCATTTTTAGACATAATGCATGTTTGGTTTTGGAGATATGTTTATATAACTTTTACATTTAGTATGACAGTTATACTGTCATATGGAGTAAAAAAAACTAACTTGTGTCTTTACAAACATTACTTTTTTTTTCCCAGTAAAATTCACAAAGGCACATTTCTGTATATTGTCATAGTGAGTAAAACCAGTATTTTGTATTTGCAAAACTTACAAAAACAACTGATTCTGGTAAAATTCAATATTACAGGCAATTTTAGACGGATTGCAAGTTTGGTCTTGGAGTTATGTTTTTATAATTTTCATATTTAGTATGACAGTTATACTGTCATATTGAGTAAAAAAAACTAACTTGTGTTTTTACAAACCTTACAAAATATTTTTTTCCAGAAAAATACACAGATATATATATCTCGAGGCATTATTAGTCATTTTGAATTTGTGTATTAGGAGTTATGTTTCAATAACTGTCAGATTGAATGTGACAGTATACTGTCATAGAGAGTAAAACCAATATTTTGTATTTGCAAAACTTACAAAAACAACTGATTCTAGTAATACTCACATAGATACATCATTGCAGGTATTTTTAGACATAATGCATGTTTGGTTTTGGAGTTATGTTTATATAACTTTGACATTTAGTATGAAAGTTATACTTTCTTTTTGAGTTAAAAAAACTAACTTGTGTCTTTACAAACCTTACAAAATGTTTTTTTTCCAGTAAATATACAATTCTCCAGGCATTATTAGCCATTTAGCATGTTTGGTAT
This sequence comes from Nerophis lumbriciformis, assembly GCF_033978685.3. Lineage (NCBI taxonomy): Eukaryota > Metazoa > Chordata > Actinopteri > Syngnathiformes > Syngnathidae > Nerophis > Nerophis lumbriciformis. The sequence goes on along the minus strand of NW_027316845.1, from coordinate 4,315 downwards.
AGGAGTTATGTTTAAAAAAACTGTCATTTGGAATGTGGCAGTTATACTGTCATTATGAGTAAAACCTAATTTTTGTATTTGTAAACCTTACCAAAATACTTGATTCTAGTAAAACTCACACAAATTCAAAAATACAGGCATTTTTAGACGGGTTGCATGTTTGGTTTTGGAGTTATGTTTATATAACTTTCATATTTAGTATGACAATTATACCATCATATTAAATAAAATAAAAAACTTGTGTCTTTATAAATCTTACAAATTATTTCTTTCCAGTAAAACTCACAAAAATACATTCCTCCAGTTATTATTAACCAATTTGCATGTGATTTAGGAGTCATGTTTAAATAACTGTCATTTTGAATGTGGCAGTTATATTGTCAATATGAGTAAAACCTTAATTTTTGTATTTGTAAACCTTACCAAAATAACGGATTGATAATACTCACGGATATAAAATATTACATGCATTTTTAGACATAATGCATGTTTAATTTTGGAGTTATGTGTAAATAACTTTCATATTTAGTATGACAGCTATACTGTCATATTAAATAAATAAAAAACATTTTGTGTCTTTGCAAACCTTACAAAAGATACTTTTTCTAGTAAAACTAACAAGGATACATGTCTCCAGGCATTATTAGACATATTACATGTTTGGTGTAGGAATTATGTTAAAAAACATTTTTTTTGCTTTTTTCGCATTATCTCAGGATTTTAAGAATATTACTGTCATATTGAGTAAAAAACTACTTTTTGTGTTTGCAAGCCTTAAAATACCATATATTTCGAGTAACACTCACAAGGATGCATTGTTTTAGGCTTTATTAGCCTTTTTTGCATGTATGGTTAGAAAGTTATGTTTAAATAACTGTCAAATTGAATGTAGCAGTTTTACTGTCATTATGAGAAAAACTTAATTTTTGTATTTTGAAAACCTTACCAAATTACCTGATTGTGGTAAAACTCACATAGATACAATATTACAGGCATTTTTAGACTTAATGCATCTTTACTTTTGGAGTTATGTTCATATAACTTTCATATTTGGTATGACGGTTATACTCTCATATTGAATTAAAAAAACTAACTTTTGTCTTTGCAAAACTTACAAAAGATTATTTTTCTAGTAACACTAACAAAGATACATGTCTTCAGGCATTATTAGACATTTTGCATGTTTGGTGTAGGAATTATGTTGAAAAACATTGTTATTGCTTTTTTGGCATAATATCGGTATTTTAAGAACATTACTGCCATTTTGAGGAAAAAACTACTTTTTGTTTTGGCAAACCTTAAAATAGCATATGTTTCGAATAAAACTCACAAAGATGCATTGTTTTAGGCTTTATTGGCCTATTTGCATGTGTTATTATGAAGATATGTTTAAATAACTGTCAAATTGAATTTAGCAGATGTACTGTCATTATGACAAAAACCCAATTTTTGTATTTGTAAACCTTTCCAAATTACCTGATTCTGGTTAAACTCACATAGATACAATATTACAGGCATTTTTAGACAAAATGCATCTTTACTTTTGGAGTTATGTTTATATAACTTTCATATTTGGTATGACAGTTATACATATTGAATTAAAAAAATTAACTTGCGTCTTTGCAAAACTTACAAAAGATTATTTTTCTAGTTAAACTAACAAGGATACATGTCTCCAGGCATTATTAGACATTTTGCATGTTTGGTGTAGGAATGATGTTAAAAAACATTTTTATTGCTTTTTTCGCATTATCTCAGTATTTTAAGAATATTACTGTCATTTTGAGGAAAAAACTACTTTTTGTTTTGGCAAGCCTTAAAATAGCATATGTTTCGAGTAAAACTCACAAAGATGCATTGTTTTAGGCTTTATTGGCCTATTTACATGTGTTATTATGAAGATATGTTTAAATAACTGTCAAATTGAATTTAGCAGATATACTGCCATTATGACAAAAACCCAATTTTTGCATTTGTAAACCTTTCCAAATTACCTGATTCTGGTTAAACTCACATAGATACAATATTACAGGCATTTTAAGACATAATGCATGTTCAGTTTTGGAGTTATGTTTATATAACTTTCATATTTGGTATGACTTTTATACTGTCATATTGAATTAAAAAAACTAACTTGCGTCTTTGGAAAACTTACAAAAGATTATATTTCTAGCAAAACTAACAAGGATACATGTCTCCAGGCTTTATTAGACATTTTGCATGTTTGGTGTAGGAATTATGTTGAAAAACATTGTTATTGCTTTTTTCGCATTATCTCAGGATTTTAAGAAGATTACTGTCAAATTGAGGAAAAAACTACTTTTTGTGTTTGCAAGCCTTATAATTGCATATGTTTCGAGTAAAACTTACAAGGATGCATTGTTTTAGGCTTTATTAGGCGTGACGAAGTTGGTAGAGTGGCCGTGCCAGCATTCGGAGGGTTGCTGGTTACTGGGGTTCAATCCCCACCTTCTACCATCTTAGTCACGTCCATTGTGTCCTTGGGCAAGACTTTTCACCCCTTGCTCCTGATGGCTGCTGGTTAGCGCCTTGCATGGCAGCTCCCGCCATCAGTGTGTGAATGTGTGTGTGAATGGATGAATGTGGAAATACTGTCAAAGCGCTTTAAGTACCTTGAAGGTAGAAAAGCACTATACAAGTATAACCCATTTATTTGCATGTTTGGTTAGGAAGTTATGTTTAAAAAACTGTCAAATTGAATGTAGCAGTTATACTGTCATTATGAGAAAAACACCATTTTTGTATTGGTAAACCTTGCCAAATTACCTGATTCTGGTAAAACTCACATAGATACAAAATTTTAGGCATTTTTAGATAAAATGCATGTTCATTTTTGGAGTAATGTTTATATAACTTTTACATTTAGTTTGACAGTTATACTGTCATATTGAATTAAAAAACTAACTTGCGTTGTTGCAAAACTTACAAAAGATACATTTTCTAGTAAAACTAACAAAATATACATGTCTCCAGTTATTATTAGACATGTTGCATGTTTGGTGTAGGAATTATGTTGAAAAACATTTGTATTGCTTATTTCACATTATCCCAGGATTTTAAGAACATTACTGTCATATTGAGTAAAAATCTACTTTTTGTGTTTGCAAGCCTTAAAATAGCATTTGTTTCGAGTAAAACTCACAAGGATGCATTGGTTTAGCCTTTATTAGCCTATTTGCATGTGTGGTTAGGAAATTATGTTTAAATAACTGTCAAATTGAATGTAGCAGATATACTGTCATTATGAGTAAAACCCAATTTTTGTTTTTTTAAACCTTACCAAATTACCTGATTCTTGTAAAACTCACATATATACAATATTTTCGGCATTTTTAGACATAATGCATGTTTAGTTTTGGAGTAATGTTTATATAACTTTTACATTTAGTTTGGCAGTTATACTGTCATATTGAATTAAAAAAACTAACTTGCGTCGTTGCAAAACTTACAAAAGATACATTTTCTAGTAAAACTAACAAAATATACATGTCTCCAGTTATTATTAGACATGTTGCATGTTTGGTGTAGGAATTATGTTGAAAAACATTTTTATTACTTTTTTCGCATTATCTCAGGATTTTAAGAACATTACTGGCATATTGAGTAAAAAACTACTATAACAGTATACTGTCACATTCAATCTGACTGTTATTTAAACATAACTCCTAAGCCATGCTTGCAAAATGTCTAATAATGCTTGGAGAAATGTATCTTTGTAAGTTCTACTGGAAAAAAATAGTTTGTAAGGTTTGTAAAGACACAAGATCGCTTTTTTTGTACTCAATATGACAGTATAACTGTCATACTAAATATAAAAGTTGAATAAATATAACACCAAAACCAAACTTGCAATCCGTTTAAAAATGCCTGTTATATTGAATCTATGTGAGTTTTACCAGAATCAGGTATTTTGGTAAGGTTTACAAATAAAAAATTGGGTTTTACTCATAATGACAGTAACTGCAACATTTGATATGACAGTTATTTAACATGACTCCTAAACCAAACATGATAAATGGCTAATAATGCCTAGAGAAATGTATCTTTGTGAGTTTTACTGGAAAAAAATAATTTGTAAGGTTTATAAAGAGACAAGATAGTTTTTTTTATTTAATATGCCATTTTAACTGTCACACTAAATATTAAAGTTATATAAACATAACTCCAAAACCAAACATGCAATCGGTCTAAAAATACTTGTGATATTGAATCTATGTGAGTTTTACCAGAATCAGTTGTTTTTGTAAGGTTTGCAAATACAAAATATTGGTTTTACTCACTATGACAGTATACT
>NW_027316843.1:0-27398 GCF_033978685.3 Nerophis lumbriciformis | reverse complement strand
TATTTTTTTATATCCAGTAACTCAGTTACCGTTACTACATGATGCGTTACTGCGTTATTTTACGTTATTTTTTAATGTACTATCGGCTAGAAACAGAAGAAGTGTCGTCCTTCTGTCTCACAAGGAAAACAAAAGGCGTGCTTTCCTCGACCGAGGAGCGGAGCGCAGGGGAGACGTTCCTCCAGGGCCTATGTACTTCGGGGCTAACACCCTTCACTTTACCCGGCAGTGGGTCTTTACAGCTCCGGACTCGAGGGTGAATGACGAGGCCGGCGGTTTGTTGCAATTTTGTGACTTTATTGGTGTCTTGCACGCAGCCATCCACCAAGCTAGAGCACCTGCACGCACTCACTGTTGCGCTCCCTCACCTCTCTCGCCCACTCACTCACTGACGTCACTCACCTCACATGCTGTCATATCTTAAAGGGCCACACACACACACACACACACACACACACACACACACACACACACACACACACACACACACACGCTACTCTCATAACAACTAAAAAGACATCATGGCGAAGCCAGAAGTCGAGTTACATGGAGACATTGTCACTACTTTTCTTTTGTCGAGCACAAAGAAAATAACATTTTAGTTAAATGTAAGTTGTGTCTTGGATCAAAGATCCCATCTACTTAAAGTTAAAGTGCCAATGATTGTCACACACACACTAGGTGTGGTGAAATTATTCTCTGCATTTGACCCATCACCCTTGATCACCCCCTGGGAGGTGAGGGGAGCAGTGAGTAGCAACAGTGACCGCACCCGGGAATACTGCCCAAAACAGCAATTCAAATCTGCTGAAACAGCTACATAAATGTAAATGGGTTATACTTGTATAGCTTTTCTACCTTTTTCAGGAACTCAAAGCGCTTTGACACCATTTCCACATTCACCCATTCACACACACATTCACACACTGATGGAGGGAGCTGCCATGCAAGGCACTAACCAGGACCCATCAGGAGCAAGGGTGAAGTGTCTTGCTCAAGGACACAACGGACGTGACTAGGATGGTAGAAGGTGGGGATTGAACCAGTAACCCTCAGATTGCTGGCACGGCCACTCTCCCAACTTTGCCACGCCACATAAGCAACATGCTTCGATGAAGCTAGTAAAGAGAGACACAGACTCCAATGCCACTTCACCTCCACCTAAGGATTTTAACGGAGGCAATGCTAGCCAGGACAACATTGATAGAGCCATTGCAGCGTATGTGCTAGAAGACATGCAGGCTATTTCTACAGTGGAGTCACCCGTTTTCTGGCAGCTAAATAGCATGATACCGGCATCAAACAACAAATGGCACAGAAAACATGTTCCAAGTACCTGGACAGTGAGTACATAAACATGGAAAGCGAGCTAAAGAAAACACTCCAAACTCTGCCTCTGCTCATCATTGAAGGTACACTCTGTCAATTCTCTTATATACTATTTCATTCTAGACTTCTAGGGTGTTTGATTATCACATCACTCTAAATGTATAGACTATAAAGTTCACAAACATAAAGAGGGATGCTAGTGGGCCAGGCCAATCTTTCATTTTCTCTAAACTAAAACTGGGGAAATGTGTAGAGTCTTCTGGGCTTCACTACAGTGTTGATCTCCTGAATACATGATTTTATTTCACAATTCCTTGAGAGAAAAAAAATGCCTGATTAGGCTTTGTGTATGTCATGTGTGCCTTCCTTGGGTGAAGCCAGCTTTACAGCTATGTTGTTATTATGTGGTTTGTTAGTTATGTATGTTATGTTGCAGCTATTTAAAATAGTTTTGTCAATTTGTTGTGGCCTGAAATAAATTGGCCCTTTGTAACATATCTTTGTCTTTGTGTGTTGTATGTAGAGCACATTGCTTAGCAGAGTTCAGTCAAGTTGATCAACACATTGTATTATTGTCCAGTGCAATAACAGTACTGAAATGAAGGCTAAAAGGACATTAATGGGAGCCTTAAAAAAAGGAGAAAAAAATAAGTAACTAAATAGTTACTTTTCACAGTAACGCATTACTTTTTGGTGTAAGTAACTGAGTTAGTAACTCAGTTACTTTTGAAATAAAGTAACTAGTAACTGTAACTAGTTACTGGTTTTCAGTAACTAACCCAACACTGTGCGAAGTCATAGTTGTATGCCTAATGCATGGTTTATTTGTGCTTTCCCTAAATGCACAAGAGTTTTTTCCAACTTCTCAACCTTCAAAACTCACAGCCGTCGTCATAAATATGGCAAGAGTAGGACTGATCTGTATAGCGCAGAAGGTTTACCTTGTAATATTGTCTCATGTAGCGCGAAGTGCGATGATATACGGGGCCTTCTCCTGCATTTGAAAAGTCATATTACCGAAGGTAGGACAGTTACGTGCCCCTTCAGTCAATGTGAAAAAAGATTTACAGTCAAGTCTACTTTCACATCGCACGTGTCAAGGAAGCGCTACGGCTACACTGAACCAAGTTTGACTTGCTCAATAGCAAATCCAAGTCACAATGCTTTGCTCTGATTACGTGGTACTTGAATTTAAAAAAAATGTTCACAGCACTGAAAAAAGGTTGAGAACCACTGTCCTAAGGCAGCGGTTCTCAACCTTTTTTCAGTCATGTACCCCCTGTGAACATTTTTTTTCATTCAAGTACCCCGTAATCAGAGCAAAGCATTTTTGGTTGGAAAAAAAGAGATAAAGAAGTAAAATACAGCACTATGTCATCAGTTTCTGATTTATTAAATTGTATATATTTGTAGTGGTCTTTCTTGAACTATTTGGAAAAAAAGATATAAAAATAACTAAACACTTGTTGAAAAATAAACAAGTGATTCAATTATAAATAAAGATGTCTACACATGGAAGTAATCATCAACTTAAAGTGCCCTCTTTGGGGATTGTAATAGAGATCCATCTGGATTCATCAACGTCATTCTCAACATTTCTGCACAAAAAAAGAAATGTTTAACATCAATATTTATGGAACATGTCCACATGTCTCAGCTGCATTACTGCTCCGCTTGAACCAAGCCTCCATTGTTTTCTACATGGATAGTTGATTGGCAGTTGGTGCTGTGTGGCACCGCCAGGTAGGGTCAAACCATCATGGCATGGGGGAAACTCTGGCTTTGTGGTAATGAATAGAATAGCCTACTTGATTTGATGTTCAGTTTATGAACTTACATTCATATTTTGTCCAAGTATTATTCAATAAATGTATTTATAAAGGATTTTTGAATTGTTGCTATTTTTAGAATATTTAAAAAAAATCTAACGTACCCCTTGGCATACCTTCAAGTACCCCCAGGGGTACGCGTACCCCGATTTGAGAACCACTGCCTTAGGAGACTACATGTAAACAGAGTAAAGAGAGAGCGAGTGAGGTGGCCATTCCAAATACGGTACCTTTAAAATGCTACCCATATTGGATACTGTTTAGGAACATAAACTACATTTCTTGACTGTACCAGTTGCTGGTGACAAAGTCACAATAAAACGTTGGATGATCAGCATGGAAGGTGATGTCATCTGCGAAGGCGTCCAACCTAGCTTCATCTCAGGGCTTGCTGCCCTTCTTGCCACCTACTATGTGTTCAACTTGGAATACCAAGAGGAAGGTGCTCGGACATTGGAATTTGTTCAAAGGTAAATCCCCTTGATACTGTTGGGATATTTTGTCCCTTTTCTCACCTCTGTTCAGGAATTTGACTTGTCATTTCCCCAAGTTTGTGCCTTAAATCAATGACTCTTCTGTTCCTTTGTGGACCGAAGCACCAGTTTGACTCTAGGATACAGAGAAGGTAGGTAATGTGCAGGTAAAGGCATGTTGACTGGGTCAAAGGAAGCACCTGTTTGACCCCAGGATGCAGGAAAAGTAGGTCATTTGCAGGTAAAGATATGTTGACTGGGTGATGGCAGGAAGCACCAGCGTGACCCGAGGATGCAGAGCAAGTAGGTAATGTGCGGGTGAAGATGTGTTGAATGGGTAAAGGCAGGAAGCACCAGCGTGACCCCACTATGTAGAGAAGGTAGGTAATGTGCGGGTGAAGGTATGTTGAATGGGTGAAAGAAGGAAGCGCAGGTGTGGTCGAGGCAATGCAGACAAGGTAGGTAATGTGTATGTTGTATGGTGAAAGAAAGAAGCACCAGTGTGACCCCAGGATGCAGGGAAGGTAGGTAATGTGCAGGTAAATATATGCTGAATGGGTAAAGGCAGGAAACACCAGTTAGACTCCAGGATACAGAGAAGGTAGGTAATGTGCAGGTAAAGATATGTCGAATGGGTAAAGGCAGGAAACACCAGCTAGACTCCAGGATACAGAGACGGTAGGTAATGTGCAGGCAAAGATATGTTGAATGGGTAAAGGCAGGAAACACCAGCTAGACTCCAGGATACAGAGACGGTAGGTAATGTGCAGGCAAAGATATGTCGAATGGGTAAAGGCAGGAAACACCAGCTAGACTTCAGGATACAGAGAAGGTAGGTAATGTGCAGGCAAAGATATGTTGAATGGGTAAAGGCAGAAAGCACCAGCGTGACCACACTGTGCAGAGAAGGTAGGTAATGTGCAGGTAAAGATATGTTGAATGGGTAAAGGCAGGAAGCACCAGTGTGACCCCAGGATGCAGAGAAGATAGGTAATGAGCAGGTAACGGAGAAGGTAGGTCATGTGCGGGTAAAGGTATGTTGAATGGGTGAAAGAAGGAAGCGCAGGTGTGGTCGAGGCAATGCAGACAAGGTAGGTAATGAGCAGGTAACGGAGAAGGTAGGTAATGTGCGGGTGAAGATATGTTGAATGGGTGAAAGAAGGAAGCGCAGGTGTGGTCGAGGCAATGCAGACAAGGTAGGTAATGTGTATGTTGTATGGTGAAAGAAAGAAGCACCAGTGTGACCCCAGGATGCAGGGAAGGTAGGTAATGTGCAGGTAAATATATGCTGAATGGGTAAAGGCAGGAAACACCAGTTAGACTCCAGGATACAGAGAAGGTAGGTAATGTGCAGGTAAAGATATGTCGAATGGGTAAAGGCAGGAAACACCAGCTAGACTCCAGGATACAGAGACGGTAGGTAATGTGCAGGCAAAGATATGTTGAATGGGTAAAGGCAGGAAACACCAGCTAGACTCCAGGATACAGAGACGGTAGGTAATGTGCAGGCAAAGATATGTCGAATGGGTAAAGGCAGGAAACACCAGCTAGACTTCAGGATACAGAGAAGGTAGGTAATGTGCAGGCAAAGATATGTTGAATGGGTAAAGGCAGAAAGCACCAGCGTGACCACACTGTGCAGAGAAGGTAGGTAATGTGCAGGTAAAGATATGTTGAATGGGTAAAGGCAGGAAGCACCAGTGTGACCCCAGGATGCAGAGAAGATAGGTAATGAGCAGGTAACGGAGAAGGTAGGTCATGTGCGGGTAAAGGTATGTTGAATGGGTGAAAGAAGGAAGCGCAGGTGTGGTCGAGGCAATGCAGACAAGGTAGGTAATGAGCAGGTAACGGAGAAGGTAGGTAATGTGCGGGTGAAGATATGTTGAATGGGTGAAAGAAGGAAGCGCAGGTGTGGTCGAGGCAATGCAGACAAGGTAGGTAATGTGTATGTTGTATGGTGAAAGAAAGAAGCAGCAGTGTGACCCCAGGATGCAGGGAAGGTAGGTAATGTGCAGGTAAAGATATGCTGAATGGGTAAAGGCAGGAAACACCAGCTAGACTCCAGGATACAGAGAAGGTAGGTAATGTGCAGGTAAAGATATGTTGAATAGGTAAAGGCAGAAAGCACCAGCGTGACCACACTATGCAGAGAAGGTAGGTAACATGCAGGTAAAGATATGTTGAATGGGTAAAGGCAGGAAGCACCAGTGTGACCCCAGGATGCAGAGAAGATAGGTAATGAGCAGGTAACGATATGTTAAATGGGTGAAAGCAGGAAACATCAGCGTAAATACACGGTCCCGTAGATGGAGAGAAAACACATAAATAGAGAGAGGGATTGGGGAGGCTTTAGCATTGTCTTCCTCTCTGAATTCGTCTTAATGGGTTTTAGACAGAGGTGGGTAGAGTAGCCAGAAATGGTACTCAAGTAAGAGTACTGTTACTTTAGAGATTTATTACTCAAGTAAAAGTAAGGAGTAGTCACCCAAATATTTACTTGAGTAAAAGTAAAAAGTATGTTGTGAAAAAACTACTCAAGTACTGAGTAACTGATGAGTAACATACACACTCATATCATATATATATATATATATATATATATATATATATACATACATACATACATATACATTGATATATACAGTATATAATTTATAAGTAGTTATTTTGCTGTTTTTGTTTACATGTTAAAGGTGTTTTAATGAATATACATGCATGTTTAACACATATAGATTCCTTTCTTTCATGAAGACTAGAATATAAGTTGGTGTATTACCTGATTCTGATGACTTGCATTGATTGTAATCAGACAGTCGTGATGATAACGTCCACGTTTTCAAATGGAGGAGAAGAAAAGTTCCTCCTTTCTGTCCAATACCACATGAAAGTGGTTGGTTTTTGGCATCCTATTTGTCCAGCTTCCATATTCGTTTTTATACACTTTGCAAGAAATATATTGGCGTCAAACTCCGTAGCTTGCTAGCTTGTTTGCGCTGGCTTTCAGAGACTCTGTTTTGAAAGCGCAGGCGCGATGGCGCGGCACTTTTATTGTGAAGACAGGAACGTCCTCATGTGCGGTCAGTCTTGAGGCTTTTGACGGTACGGTTGAAATAAAACAAGTATCTTTTTTCCCTCACACTATTGATTGATTGATTGGAACTTTTATTAGTAGATTGCACAGTACAGTACATATTCCGTACAATTGACCACTAAATGGTAACACCCCAATAAGTTTTTCAACTTGTTTAAGTCAGGTCATGTGACCACCTGGCTCTGTTTGATTGGTCCAACGTCACCAGTGACTGCATCTGATTGGTGGAACAAAGTGAAACGTCACCAGTAAGGCAGGCACTTTGAAGGTCTGTCTGACAGACCAAAACAAACAAAGCGTGCATTAACAGATCGATCAAAATGAGTAGCGAGTAGCGAGCTGAATGTAGATAATTAAAATAATTGGTTAATAAAAGCTTAAACTTGCAAGGCCATTTCTCCAGTCATTTTTATGCCAGCAGATTACAGGGGTTTTGATTTTGAAAAATTAAAAGTTCAACTCATGAACTTCTAGTGGCATTATACTGTAAAGCTCAGTCTAAAGTGCTTACAATTATTTGACTGTAATTAACTGTTCATGGATATTACACTAAAATAACAGTGTAATGCCGCTAAACAGATGACAGTATTATGCTGTGAAGCGTATATTTGATACAGCATAGTACTGTGATACCTTTTACAGTAATAAACTGTAGTGATAAATCACAGTATGTGTGCTGTAGAAAAACAGTTTTGTACTGGAACCATTAGCTGCCAGTAGGTTACTGTATTTAAACGGTGAACATTCTTACAGTGTGCAGCGAGTTAATCCATTTTGGGGGGAGTTGAGGGGATCATTTAATTATGACGCGTTCAAGAGTCTTACGGCCTGAGGGAAGAAGCTGTTACACAACCTGGAGGTTGTGCTTCGGAGGCTGCGGAACCTCTTTCTAGAGTCCAGCAGTGAAAACAGCGGTATAGCTCGGGTGGTAGAGCGGCCGTGCCAGCAACTTGAGGGCTCCAGGTTCAATCCCCACTTCCACCATCCTAGTCACTGCCGTCGTGTCCTTGGGCAAGACAGGTGCATGTCTTCGCAGGTGGGAGGGGCCAATCCCCATAAAAGCATAAAATTGATAAAAAGCAACCAAGCATTTGTCAATCAATTTTTTATTGAAGTGGGACAGCAGCAGCACTCAACCCATGGTACCACATGGTGCCACATGGTACCACTCCGCAGCGCTGAGCCCATGGTACCGCCTGGAAAAAAGATGACAATCAGAAGGAGTGAGATGTACAAAAAAATGTGTATGTGTCAGTAGAGTTGTGTGTGTTAATCCTGCTACCTTATATGGAGGGGCTTCGTCTGGCCCTTTTGGCCGCCGGTGCCTCATCACCGGGATCCTCTACGATCCCTTCACCGCCATCACGGGCCACGATCCCTTCACCGCCATCACGGGCCACGATCCCTTCACCGACATCACGGGCCACGATCCCTTCACCGACATCGGGGGCCACGATCCCTTCACCGCCATCGCGGGCCACGATCCCTTCGCCGCCATCGCGGGCCACGATCCCTTCGCCGCCATCGCGGGCCACGATCCCTTCGCCGCCATCGCGGGCCACGATCCCTTCGCCGACATCGCGGGCCACGATCCCTTCACCGACATCGGGGGCCACGATCCCTTCACCGACATCGCGGGCCACGATCCCTTCGCCGCCATCGCGGGCCACGATCCCTTCGCCGCCAACATCGCGGGCCACGATCCCTTCGCCGCCATCGCGGGCCACGATCCCTTCGCCGCCAACATCGCGGGCCACGATCCCTTCGCCGCCAACATCGCGGGCCACGATCCCTTCGCCGCCATCGCGGGCCACGATCCCTTCGCCGCCATCGCGGGCCACGATCCCTTCGCCGCCATCGCGGGCCACGATCCCTTCGCCGCCATCGCGGGCCACGATCCCTTCGCCGCCATCGCGGGCCACGATCCCTTCGCCGACATCGCGGGCCACGATCCCTTCGCCGACATCGCGGGCCACGATCCCTTCGCCGACATCGCGGGCCACGATCCCTTCGCCGACATCGCGGGCCACGATCCCTTCGCCGACATCGCGGGCCACGATCCCTTCGCCGACATCGCGGGCCACGATCCCTTCGCCGACATCGCGGGCCACGATCCCTTCGCCGACATCGCGGGCCACGATCCCTTCGCCGACATCGCGGGCCACGATCCCTTCGCCGACATCGCGGGCCACGATCCCTTCGCCGACATCGCGGGCCACGATCCCTTCGCCGACATCGCGGGCCACGATCCCTTCGCCGACATCGGGGGCCACGATCCCTTCGCCGACATCGGGGGCCACGATCCCTTCGCCGACATCGGGGGCCACGATCCCTTCACCGACATCGCGGGCGACTGTTGGCATTTTCCAAGTTGTGTTTGGTAAGACACAGAAATACAAGTTACAGTGAAGGTAAGATACAGGTTACAAATGAAACAGTTCATTGTCAGGCTACTCAAGGAGCTGATGTTGACTTTTCATACCTCTTCTCTTGAGAGCTCTGTTCTCAACTTGAAGGGCTTGGATTGTGTTCAGGGACTTCACTGCAAGAGAGGGCTTAAATTAAAAAAACAATATTATAATGTCAGATGGTACAAACCCCGTTTCCATACGAGGTGGGAAATTGTGTTAGATGTAAATATCAACGTAATACAATGATTTGCAAATCATTTTCAAGCCATATTCAGTTGAATATGCTACAAAGACAACATATTTGATGTTCAAACTGATAAACATTTTTTTTTTTGCAAATAATCATTAACTTTAGAATTTGATGGCAGCAACACGTGACAAAGAAGTTGGGAAAGGTGGCAATAAATACTGAAAACGTTGAGGAATGCTCATCAAACACTTATTTGGAACATCCCACAGGTGTGCAGGCTAATTGGGAACAGGTGGGTGCCATGATTGGGTATAAAAGTAGATTCCTTGAAATGCTCAGTCATTCACAAACAAGGATGGGGTTAGGGTCACCACTTTGTCAACAAATGCGTGAGCAAATTGTTGAACAGTTTAAGAAAAACCTTTCTCAACCAGCTATTGCAAGGAATTTAGGGATTTCACCATCTACGATCCGTAATATCATCAAAGGGTTCAGAGGATCTGGAGAAATCACCGCACGTAAGCAGCTAAGCCCGTGACCTTCCATCCCTCAGGCTGTACTGCATCAACAAGCGACATCAGTGTGTAAGGGATATCACCACATGGGCTCAGGAACACTTCAGAAACCCACTGTCAGTAACTACAGTTGGTCGCTACATCTGTAAGTGCAAGTTAAAACTCTCCTATGCAAGGCGAAAACCGTTTATCAACAACACCCAGAAACTCCGTCGGCTTCGCTGGGCCTGAGCTCATCTAAGATGAACTGATTAAAGTGGAAACGTGTTCTGTGGTCTGACGAGTCCACATTTCAAATTGTTTTTAAAAACTGTGGACGTCGTGTCCTCCGGACCAAAGAGGAAAAGAACCATCCGGATTGTTATAGGCGCAAAGTGTAAAAGGCAGCATGTGTGATGGTATGGGGGTGTATTAGTGCCCAAGACATGGGTAACTTACACATCTGTGAAGGCGCCATTAATGCTGAAACGTACATACAGGTTTTGGAGCAACATATGTTGCCACCCAAGCAACGTTATCATGGACGCCCCTGCTTATTTCAGCAAGACAATGCCAAGCCACGTGTTACATCAACGTGGCTTCATAGTAAAAGAGTGCGGGTACTAGACTGGCCTGCCTGTAGTCCAGACCTGTCTCCCATTGAAAATGTGTGGCGCATTATGGAGCCTAAAATAGCACAACGGAGACCCCCGGACTGTTGAACAACTTAAGCTGTACATCAAGCAAGAATGGGAAAGAATTCCACCTGAGAAGCTTCACAAATGTGTCTCCTCACGTTTACTGAGTGTTGTTAAAAGGAAAGGCCATGTAACACAGTGGTGAACATGCCCTTTCCCAACTACTTTGGCATGTGTTGCAGCCATGAAATTCTAAGTTAATTATCATTTGCAAAAAAAAAAAAAAAAAAGTTTATGAGTTTGAACATCAAATATGTTGTCTTTGTAGCATATTCAACTGAATATAGGTTGAAAAGGATTTGCAAATCATTGTATTCCGTTTATATTTACATCTAACACAATTTCCCAACTCATATGGAAACGGGGTTTGTAGAATCTACCTTCCTTACATTGGTTCTGGGCAAGCTCTTCTCGCGCCTTTCCGGCATCCTGAAGGGCCTTTCCGGCATCCTGAAGGGCCTTTCCGGCATCCCGACGGGCCTTTCCGGCATCCCGCCGGGCCTTTCCGGCATCCTGAAGGGCCTTTGCGGCATCCTGAAGGGCCTTTGCGGTACCTTGACGTTCGAGGAATATGGCCCTTTCCTTTTCACAGTAGTACTCCTCCAGTCGTTCCCGCTGGTCTGGCGGCAAGTTTTCCAACAATTGCTGAATGTCCTGTTCAACACACACACACACACACACACACACACACACACACACACACACACACACACACACACACACACACACACACACACAGTATAGGCGACTTATATAAACCCTCGGTTACATTAGGCTGACCATATTGTGAAATCCCAAAAAGAGGACACATATATGCGACTAGGTGAACATTTGCCAGTGATACTCAAACTTGCTTTATAAACAGAGGTTGGTAATAACGCGCTACCAGTGCTGTACGGTGTCGTTGATGGGGAAGCAGCCGCATCGCTGCCTTCTCTCGTTATCCAGGCCCTCACACCCCCGGTTCAAAGCTCAGCTGCAGGGCGGATGTGGATGTTTTGTGAAGGGCCCGATACATCTCTAAGGTCACCGCCGCACCACCGCCCCGCCCCTTGCGTCAACCACCTTCACCTTCACCAATCAATCAAAACGGGACCGGCAGTTGGCGGCGGCGGCGTGTGACGGCAGCAGAGCGACGAGGGAGAGGCCCAGCTGGCGGCTGGCAGCAGCGGGACCACATCGCGGTGACAACGGCGAGGCTAGCGCGAGAGAGGCTAGAGCGAGGCTTGCCAGGCCAGACGGGATCCCATCAAAGATCTTGGAGAGGCCCAGCTGGCGGCTGGCAGCAGCGGGACCACATCGCGGTGACAACGGCGAGGCTAGCGCGAGAGAGGCTAGAGCGAGGCTTGCCAGGCCAGACGGGATCCCATCAAAGATCTTGGGCATTAGACGACATCTATCGGGACCGGGGACAGCCTAGGCCGAAGGCAGTGAACACCTGCGACAGCCAAGATCAACATGGGGCCAAAGAAGGTGCTCTCTCCTGATGAAGGTGAGGAGATAAGGAGATGGCTTGAATTTTGAACAGCAGAGGTATCAGCCATTAAGCAGTACCAACAGACAATTATGCAGCTGGTGGAGGAGGTCAAAATTCTACGAGTCGAGAATGACGCAAAAAATGTACAAATAGAACAAATAACGGACCGAGTGGACGAACTGGAACAGTACACAAGAATAAATGACGTTATTCTGACCGGGCTTAATATAAAGCCCCGTTCATGAATTAATTACATATTACAAAACTGTTGTACACTAATTCATATATGTTATTTTGTTATATAAAAAGGTCAGTAAATGATTCTATATATTTGTAAACGCTTTGAAGTGGGAAAGGGATAGGATCAGGCACGTGCACACATAGGGCCCTATGGGTGCTTGAGCCCCTGCCCTTTTTTGCCTCGTCTTAAAAAGTGCCCTCTGCCTGTGTGTGCTTTTTCTCTTTTTTTCTTCTTCTTTAAACAACAGTAATAAATTCCTGTCAAGGATGTAAAAAAAACAAACAAAAAAACCAGCGGTACAAAAACTCCACGTTTTCTTGTAATACCGGGTTGTTTAAGCCTGCCACTTCCGCCAGAAAGAGAGAGAGAGGGCGAGTGAGTGAGTAAGTGAGAGGAGAGAGAGCCAACTGCGCCCGTGAGGAGACGTGACAGTGGAGCAACTTGAACCTGTGAGTTATGGTCTAGTCGCCGTCCACTTATTCAGCATCTAATATGGGTAATATTTCAGAAACACGCTGTATTATTCTAGTATTCAGTGTGCCAGCTTCTGTTTTTGCCGGACGTCGGAGCACGGCGCATCAATGGGCGAGGGCGGACCTACGTCACTTCCGCCCTCCAATCCCCTAGCAACGCGGTCGCCATATTGAATTGGTTGAAAACAAACCAGCTCACAGCGAACACAGCATTGACAGAAAAGGCATTTAACGAGGTTTCACGGCATTTTAAACTGTTCTAAATGGCGTATGATTATGTAAATAGTCTTTCCAGTGAGGCTAGGTTAAGATACGAGTTAAAATGTTCTGTAGTTGGATTAAACGACTGCCCTTACCGCCTTCCAGCAGATGCGTGGACTGATAATCCTACACAATGGCCGGACATGGAATTTGGAAATCTTTATGTCTAAAAGTTAAAGTACCAATGATTGTCACACACACACTAGGTGTGGCGAGATTATTCTCTGCATTTGACCCATCACCCTTGATCACCCCCTGGGAGGTGAGGGGAGCAGTGGGCAGCAGCGGTGGCCGCGCCCGGGAATCATTTTGGTGATTTAACCCCCAATTCCAACCCTTGATGCTGAGTGCCAAGCAGGGAGGTAATGGGTCCCATTTTTATAGTCTTTGGTATGACTCGGCCGGGGTTTGAACTCACAACCTACCGATCTCAGGGCGGACACTCTAACCACTAGGCCACTGAGTCACAAGCGCACCAGGTCGGTTGTTCGCTTCGGTTGTTATATAACGAATAAATGGTTAAATCACCCAAGGTATGTTGATAAATGATAATAAGGATGACACGGTGGCTACCAGTATCTGTACATTGATTATATCTGTAGAGAGCTCATTCAAATTCAGTTCAGTATTATGATTTATTATTTGCTGAATGACTGGAAATAGCCTTTATACCGTATGTTATTGTTGTGCAACAACAACAACTTCAGCTGTCGAACGTTATTCAGTAAAAATTCAACGGGTTCAACATTAGCATGGACCAAGTTGTGGTTAAGAAGGTGGATTTTTGTTCCTTATATTTACCAGAAACGAAGTGATCCGAACACACGACCCGGGATTTTGGGGGACTCCAGTGAGAACCGTCCTCGTTTTCCCGGTGTAAAGCTGCGAGCCATTTGTCTCGTCTCTGTGGGCTTTTAGCACGCTTTGGCAGAACAAAATACCACCTTTGTTTTCCCTGTTTCCAGTTGTGGTTTGCACAACCAAAAACAACACAGTTTTTGGGCATTTTGGAGGCAGAATGCCGGGTTTAATCAGCGCAGGTCGACAGGTTAAAGAGTAATGGCGACGGTTTGTTTTCAACGCCAGTCAGGTTGCTATGGCTCGAAGAACCCGTATGTAGCTCAGTTGCCCGGATGTCGGCCCTGCCCCATTGAGCACCGCACATCAAGTCCGCACAGAGCAGAGCGGATCGTGCGGGACAGGAAGTAGTGTACAAAATACAAAATAAAACACCGGGTTAATTTTCAAAATAAAATGCACTGTGTCTAATAATAAACCAGTGTTTTGTTGCTTTTCATGTCTTCCAAGACTATGATAATGTGAATTAACTCATTATAACAATAATTTGTTGACACAAAAGAAATGGCAATCACTTTTACAAGTAGTTAGCTTCCTATTAGCAATTTTAATTTTACATTAATTTCCATATTGTGTAAAGGACCAAAAAAAAATGTCCTGCCCTTTTCTGACTTTGAGCCCCTGCCCCTCTTTAATCATGTGCACGTCCCTGGATAGGATTACCGTACATACGCTTTGCTTCTTCCTACTGTAAAATGAAATGATTTGAAATTGTGTGATGTATTATGATGTAATTAGTCCTGACAATATAGCACAAAAACAGACGTAAATACCACTGCATTCCATTTCTATTGTATTATAATTATCACTAATAAAGAATTATTGTTGAATTTTGTGTTTGAGTGTTAGTCCTGACAATATAGCACAAAAACAGACGTTAGCACAAAAACAGACGTAAAAACCACTGCATTCCATTTCTATTGTATTATAATTACCTGCGGGTGTTCTATTCTCAAGACAAAATGGACGTTCTCCTAACGTTCGCGTGTTACCTACACACTTAAGTGTGTTGTTCGAAAGAAAGAAAGAGAGAATTGCAAAGCCTGCGGTTCTATTCTCAAGACAAAATGGACGTTCTCCTAACGTTCGCGTGTTACCTACACACTTAAGTGTGTTGTTCGAAAGAAAGAAAGAGAGAATTGCAAATTTGCGGGTGTTCTATTCTCAAGACAAAATGGACGTTCTCCTAACGTCCGCGTGTTACCTACACACTTAAGTGTGTTGTTCGAAAGAAAGAAAGAGAGAATTGCAAAGCCTGCGGTTCTATTCTCAAGACAAAATGGACGTTCTCCTAACGTTCGCGTGTTACCTACACACTTAAGTGTGTTGTTCGAAAGAAAGAAAGAGAGAATTGCAAATTTGCGGGTGTTCTATTCTCAAGACAAAATGGACGTTCTCCTAACGTCCGTGTGTTACCTACACACTTAAGTGTGTTGTTCGAAAGAAAGAAAGAGAGAATTGCAAATTAAGTACCTGCGGGTGATCCATTCTCAAAAGACCAAATGTTTTCCAAAAAACGCGTCTGGTCTGCTGCGTGGCGCCAAAGACACTTAAAGGATGCGAATACTGAAGTTACGTGACACGTGACAAGAGGGTCCCTCCTCCCCCCCGCACGGTGCTCACGTGACCCGCTGCAGCCAATCACGCTCTATAAAATCTAGCATTCCAAGATGGCTGCCAGGCCTGGATGAAGCCGGTATGTTTTAAAGTTGTCGTTTGCTTGCATATTGTAAAAACAACCGTCCAACATTTTACAACTAATTGTAAACTTGTAGGTGCCGAACATCAGGGACGTGTTGCGACGAGAGAGTGTGTCGATGATAAGATATTAAGCCGAGTTGGTAAGTGAATCTGTTTGCTAATAGTAGCGACTAGCCGTACCCATGTATTTCCTATAGGCGATTAGCATCGGCTTTGAATCCCGTTGCCTCCAATGTTTCTGATCTGATTGAATTTATATTTATGTCGAGTCTTTATTTTGGGTTTTTTTTTAGTTTATTATTCTTCGGTCAATGGTCAACAAAATAAACAAACAGTTGCACATTCATAGCTTGAAAATGAAAATGAAAATGTTGCAGACCGAAAGGGTTTAGGCTGAAGTTGAACACTTATAGCGCCTAACCCTATAAACAATGTCAAGTACAAGATGAACTTCCGAAAATGATGAAATGTCCTTTGTACAACATATTATAAATACACATTATACACAACATGAACACTGTTCAATTATATACACAGTAAAGGCATGTGAAATATCCTTATACACCTTTGTACCAATTTATATACTATATACAAACAATTATACTTCCATTATTATTTATATCCCACATTTAGTATTTTAATTAACATTGATCATAGTATTAACTACTGTGTTGATTCAAGAGTGATATATTTTTCCAAGACATTGGTCTTAAAGTGTTTTTTTAAATGTGTGAATGGACCTGGAACATTTGAAGGAATCATCCAAGCTGTTCCACAGTTGAACCCCCCTGACACAAACACATCTACTTTTTAAGCTTGTTCTTATCTTAGCTTTCTGGAAGACAGCTGAACCTCTGAGGTCATAGGTATTCTCTCTGGGTTTGAACCTCTCCTGTAGACACCCAGGCAGCATGTGGTTATGAGCTTTGTACGTCACAATAGCAGTGTTGAGGTCAACAAGATCATGCAGTTTTAAGGTTTTTAATTTAATAAACAGAGCATTGGTATGGTCATGATAATCTGCATAATTTACAATTCTAATCGCTTTCTTTTGAAGTAAGAATATAGAGTCGATGTTTGTTTTGTAATTGTTACCCCAGATTTCAACACAATAATTAAGATAAGGGAGTACGAAAGAATTATATAACATATTAAGAGCCTTTTGATTTACGTAGTTTTTGATTTTATGTAACATAGCAATATTTTTTGCCATCTTTGTCTTAAGTATATTTATGTACAGTTTCCAATTTAATTTATCATCTATATAGATTCCCCAAAATTTTGTTGAATACACCCTTTCTATCTCCATATCATCAATTCTTATATGACACTGTATGTTATTTTTCCTATTTCCAAAAATTATATATTTTGTTTTATTTAGGTTGATTGACAGTTTATTGGCATCAAACCATTGCTTTAGTATATGGAGTTCGCTCTCTACAGTCTCTAAGAGTTGGCCAAGGTCTTGCCCAGAACAGTACAGACTTGTATCGTCAGCAAAGAGAATACAATTGAGTTTTTTAAAGATTTTGCAGATATCATTAATATACAATAAAAACAATTTTGGTCCCAGTACAGAACCTTGGGGCACTCCATGTGTTATAATCTTTTTATCTGAATCTACATTGTTCATATGCACATACTGTTCTCTACCACCAAGATAACTTTTCAACCAATCATGAGCAAGACCTCTAAAACCGTACCTCTGCATTTTGTTTCAAAGTAATGTGTGATGGATGGTGTCAAAGGCCTTGCTCAGGTCAATAAAAACGCCAACAACAAACTCCCTCTTATCAATAGCAGTGGTTACCTCCTCAACTAGTTCCATCACTGCCATGGAAGTGGACCTGTTTGCTCGAAAACCGTATTGGTGTTCACTTAGCAAGTGATGCTTGTCAATAAAACTGTCTAATCTTGACACAAATAATTTTTCAAGGACTTTTGAAAATTGTGAGAGTAGAGAAATAGGCCTATAGTTGGTGAACTGATGCTTATCTCCACTTTTGAAGATGGGAATAACTTTTGCCGTTTTCATTTTCTTTGGGAAAACTCCTTTTGTAAAAGAAATATTACATATATAAGTGAAGGGAACAGCTATAAAATCAACAATTTCTTTGATCAGAGAAAAGTCCAAGTCACAGCAGTCTGTTGACTTCTTGTTTTTCTGAGAATTTACAATTTCTGTGATTTCACTTTCATAAACGGGGGAAATAAAAAACGATTCTAAGTTCCTTTGAATGGTTTGTTCATTAAATTTGACACAGTTTTCAGGTTGTGCAATTTCATTTGCTAAATTAGGTCCAACATTCACAAAGAAGGTGTTAAAAGCATCCGTTATTTCCTTAGGGTCATTTATAGTTTGATTATTTTCTATGAAATAGCTTGGATGTTCATTATTTGTCATGTTTTTTTTAATGATACCATTTAAAACTTTCCACGTACCCTGGATGGTATTTTTATGTTGTTCTAATAGGTTACAGTAATATGTTCTTTTGCTGTGCTTTATTATTTGTGTTAACTTATTTTTGTACGTTTTATATTTGTGTTCAGTTTCTTTGGTTCTGTGCTTTAAATGTCTTCTGTAAAGATCATTTTTCTTTTTGCAGGACTTCAATAACCCTTTTGTGATCCACGGTTTGTCCTTGACAGTGCTGTCCTTAATGTCATGTTTTGTCATTGGACAGTGCTTATATCATACAGTGTTATGAAAATGTTGAGAAAGGTTTCATATGCCTCATTCGGGTCTGTGGAGGTATAAACCTCCCCCCAGTCTTGAGCACATAACTCAGACTTGAATGCTGCCATAGTTTCTGGTGTTTGGTGTCTAACAAATCTATATTGAACTGCTTTTTTGGCCCCTCTCTCATCAAAGAAATGGTGTAAAATGCTGAATACAGGTAGATGATCACTTACGTCATTGAGTAGTAGTCCTGCTGTTATTTGATTGGTGAAAATGTTATCTATCAGTGTGGCAAAGTCTACTGTTATTCTAGTTGGTTTTGTGATAAGGGGAAAGAAATGATTGCTGTACAGTCCTGTTATAAAATGGGTTGTTTTGGTACTGTCCATGGGGTTCAGAAGATTAATATTAAAATCACCGCACACAATATGGATCTTGTTTGATTTAATAAACAAATAATCCAATTTTTGATTGAATGTATCTAGACATGATCCAGGTGTTCTATAAACACAACTGACATTTATTTTTTTTGATTTTTCTACTTCAATTTCTACAGTTATACATTCAAAAACTCCAGCTATAGCAGTTGATTTGCTGTCAATCTTCCAACATTTTAAATCTTGATTTACAAAAAGTGCTACTCCTCCTCCCCTTTTTCCAACTCTGTTTGTGGTGAATAATTCATAACCATCCAATCTTATTTCACAACACTTATTCTCATCAAGCCAAGTCTCTGAGACTGCAACAATACTAAATTTATTGAACTGGCTCAGATATTCTCTAATATTGTCAACATTTTTATACAAGCTTCGGCTATTAAAATGTATTACAGTAAACGATTTGTCCACATTCACACATTTAAATTGTTCGTCTGTGTAGTACTCACAGTTTCTGGTAATATTATTGTAAAGATTACAATGGGGATCTATGTCACTGCCAAACTCATTTGAATTGCAGTTGTAATTGATATTGTCGTAGAAGTCTAGTTGGATGTGATTATAATTATTATACAGTTCACTACTATGATTATTATCAGTATTTCTACATTCTAATTCCTTATCACCAACATTGGTAAAGATATTTTTTAATTCACTCCCCATTATATTTTAGTATATATTTACATCTTTTTCTTTGTACAGATAACACATTTGTATCCACCTCCACTGAAACACGCACACACACCCACACACACACAAACACACAAACACACGCACACAACTGACAATACTTTTACTCTATTATGAGCGTCCCAAAACAGTCCAAATGAAAACAAGTTTGTATTTGGTATTAAGTTAGTGTTTATACGTGGTGTTGAGTATATGTCTTTATGATCCAAGGTAAGAAAAAGTAAAAAACAACAAAAATAGTCTGAGCATTCCAAAAATAAGCTCATCAAAAATCTCACTGTAGCTGTCCTCATCAAAAAAGGAACGATCAAAAAATGAGCTCGACGAGAGTGCAATTGTGATTGTCCAAAAAATGGAACAATCGACATTATCTGAATTGTTCGAGGTCTTCAAGTTCTCTTACCAGTATCACTTTAGCTTTTTCCGGCGTAGATCCATTCAGCTGAATGAAAACCTTGCAGTTTCTTGTCCATGTGGCTCCAATCTTGTTGTTTTTCCTGAGGATCCGTGCTTCCCGTGCTATATCCGATATTTTCTTGGTCGGATGCTCGTTGATATACACCGCTGATCCCTTTAACTTTCTTCCTTGTCTCAGTAGTTCCGTTTTGTGTCTCCGGTTTACAAAGCGCACAAGGACTGCAGGCTTTGCTCTGTCTCTGCGTGGCAGTGTATGACACGCTGAGATATTGTTTGCATCCACGTGTATGTCTTTTCCTTTCAAAAAGTGCAAGACTTGGTCCTCCAGAGTTTGCAGATCGTCTGTCTCCGCGTCCTCTCCAACATTCCTGCCCGCCGTAGCAGCTCGGGCATATGAGCGCGGTCTGATGTTTAGTCCCGTGATGATGACATCTTCCATCCTTGTGTACTGCTCCAAGTTTTCAACTCTCCTTTCAAGATCAGTTATTGTCTTGTCTTTTTGTCGGATTGTTTCTTTGAGTTTCCTCACTTCATCTACAAGCTCCGTTAGCTTGCTTAGCTGTTGGGAGACGCTAGCCAGGTCCCCTGACATGAAGTTTAGCGACTTGCGTATTTCCTCTATGTCATTCTCCATCTGTGCGCTCTTCTTTGGAGGAGGCATGACAAAAATTACGTCGATGCTTCCCACGCCTTTTCTTTGTATTTTGACAGTGGATTTGATAATAATTACTAAATGTTGTCGCAACTTACGGGAGCGCCGCCATCTTTTTACAACTACTTCCTGTTCCTGCTTCAACTTACATATGGTATCTGAGTATTGTGGCGTTTTAAGGCCATTTGCACTTTTTATGCTGTGGTAAAGACAATGAATGAACACTGCAGCTGTTCTTTGGTTAGAGCCGTCGTAGTGACGTCACTGTTACTGTTCAGATGCTACTCCCGTCATAGTGACAACACTGTGTACTGTCGTGTTTATTTTATACATGCATGTGATTGTTAATGTTAGCAGTATTATTTATTGAAGGTCGAACGATAGATGACTTAATGTTGATGTTATGTGCGCACATTGATACTTACGCAGGCCAGGTCCCTAAGTCTTGGATGGCGAGCTGTAGATAGGCCTCGAGCCTGAGGCCAAGGATCTCCACCTGCTCTGGTCGGGCCGGTAGGCGGCTTATAGCCGAACCCCTTGCCTCGCACCTCATTGCTCTGCGGCCCTCAGTCAGCCGTCAGCCCCGTCGAAGGCAGCCCCAGGCGGACATACACAAGCACGAAGAAGCACCACTGACAGGTAACGTCCGAATTCTAAATCAGTCCAAAAATGTCCCACAACAACGTCCGTGTTGTACGACTAAAACATTAGCATTGGCTATTTTTTATTGATTTTTGTCATGTAAGGTTATTGTCCAAATTAATGTTCCAAGGTACCCACTTAAACGTTGCCTTAAATGTTATGTGTTTACTATACATAATACACGGGAAAAGCGTGTAAACCAGCAGACGGATGTAATGACCAGCGTTAGCTTGTTAAGACTGAAATAGATTGGTGAATTTTGGATTGTTGTCTCTTTTTTTTCAGCTTGCCTGCTTATTCGGCTAAAGTGTGCGTCGTTTCGGTCAAATTTCGGTTCAAATATGTGTATTTTTTAACAAAGTCCTGTCCAAATAGTAGCTGTCCCGATAATGTAAACAACGAAACACCGGCTGTGTTTGTGTTGCTGCAGCCGGCCGCAATACACCGCTTCCCACCTACAGCTTTCTTCTTTGCTGTCTCCATTGTTCATTGAACAAATTGCAAAAGATTCACCAACACAGATGTCCAGAACACTGTGGAATTTTGCCATGAAAACAGACGACTTAATAGCTGGCCACCATGCTGTCCCAAAATGTCCTCTACAATCCGTGACGTCACGCGCAGGCGTCATCATACCGAAACGTTTTCAGCAGGATATTTCGGCGTGAAACTTAAAATTGCACTTTAGTAAGCTAACCCGGCCGTATCATTGATATATAAACTATCAGACTGCGTGGTCGGTAGTAGTGGCTTTCAGTAGGCCTTCAATGATCACATGAAAACCACTGATTTTGTTTAGCTTGAGTTTCTCTCCACTAATTGTAAAACCTAGCAGAATAACAAAGGACAGCTTAGCACTGATTGACAATATTTTTATAAATGTATTTGATGGGAATAGAAAAAGTGGACTCTTAGTGACTGATGGGAGTGATCTCTCCCTTAGAGATAGGGTGAGAAGCTCTGCCATCCGGGGGGAGCTCAAAGTAAAGCCGCTGCTCCTCCACATGGAGAGGAGCCAGATGAGGTGGTTCGGGCATCTGGTCAGGATGCCACCCGAACGCCTCCCTAGGGAGGTGTTTAGGGCACGTCCGACCGGTAGGAGGCCGCGGGGAAGACCCAGGACACGTTGGGAAGACTATGTCTCCCGGCTGGCCTGGGAACGCCTCGGGGTCCCACAGGAAGAGGGAAGTCTGGGCTTCCCTGCTTAGGCTGCTGCCCCCGCGACCCGACCTCGGATAAGCGGAAGAAGATGATGGATGGATGGATGAATGATGAGAAAAAGTTCAAACGTGTATCTGACATTAAAAATGCAATGTTTCTTGGTGGAGTTTGTCAAAGTGATGTGTTAGAAGTGGTCAGAAAGTTTAAAAACAAAACATCTGTGGATGGTAACAACGTGGATATGTCACTTGTTAAAGTGGTGGAGGATTGTGTCCTGAAGCCGTTTACTCACACATGTAATAAATCTTTATCATCTGGAACTTTTCCTGACAAAATGAAAATTGCTAAAGTTATTCCGATTTATAAAAATGGTGATAAACATATGGTCTCAAATTATAGACACGGGCCTCTACTACCTCAGTTTGCAAAAATTCTTGAGAAATGATTTGTAAATAGACTTGATAAGTTGATTGACAAACATGAGCTAGTGAATGATCATCAGTATGGCTTCAGGAGTAATCCATCTACATCCCTAGCAGTGATGGACTTTGTAGAAAACGTAGCCACAGCAATAGAAAAAAAGCAACACACCGTTGGAGTAGTTATTGACTTATGTAAAGCTTTTGACACATTCCTTACTTCTGCAAAAATGGGAAAACTATGGCATAAGAGGTGTTTCACAACAGGGGTAAAGTAGTTATTTAAGTAATAGATCTCAATATGTGGAAATGACTAAGACTAAATCACAGCCAAGAAGAGTAACTTGTGGGGTTCCACAAGGCTGGGTATTGGGACCTAAGTTATTTCTACTATATTTAAATGATATTTGTTCAGTGTCTAATACATGGAAATGTATTATGTTTGCAGATGATACAAATGGATATTGTTCAGGAGAAGACTTGAAGGAAGTGTTGAGGTTGAGTTGATTCAGCTAAAAAAATGGTTTGATATTAATAAGTTATCATTAAATGATAAGAAAAGTAAATGTATGGTGTTTAGTGGTGCAAGGGCAAATTGTGAAGCACAATTCAAATTAAATGTAGTGCAAATCGATGGAGTACAAGAAACTAAATTCTTGGGAATAATAATTGATCATGAATTATGTTGGAAACCGCATATTGAATATATAAAGGGAAAAATATCCAAATCCATTGCTATTCTTTAGAAAGTAAAACACATGCTGAATAAGAAATGTCTGCATATGTTATATTATTAGGATTGAATTCAGAACATATAGGATATAGAGCAATATACACATATTTTAAAAACACTGGGTTCAATAAAAGAATATTTCATTTTTATTTATCTCCTTCATTGATGTGCATCCTCGATCAACAGACAATCACACCTCAACCATTCAACTACACATCTACACAGCAATGCCTGAGAAGGAGTAGGATGAAGACAAATCTTATTGCCCCTTTCAACATAGCACGCAGTCTTACCTAATAGATATCATATCAACCAACAATTACATCCAAATGTAATGAAAACAAACACAAAAAAACCACAACAAGTGCAAAACTTCATGAAGTACAAAAAAAGTAATATACACCTCACGGGATGATACAAAACCAGGCAAAAAAATAAAAATAAGTAAAATCATAAATATAAAGCAAAATGTAAACACTTATGGCTGTCCGTATGATATTATTGTTCTGTCTTTATATATTTTTTCAATTGGAATATATTTTACAGTCTTTCATCTCATTTAAGGCTGCAGCTAACGATTATTTTTCTATTATTTTTTCGGTTAATCTATAGATTATTTTTTTCGATGAATCTATAGATTATTTTTCCTTTTACCGATTTTTTTTTATTTTTTTAAATGAAGACGAAAAAATAAATTTAGGCCAGTTTTTTCAGAAGGCATGCCTTTTATTTACAAAAAAAAAAGTGTGGCCACTCAGTCAACATTGACAACAACATGACAACATATTCTGTAACAATGTAAACCTTTAAAACTTTTAACATTTAACAAAACTAAAAGTAGCTTATTTGCTTTTTAATGTGCAAATATAAAATAAACATACAGTGCAAATCTTAATATTCTGCAATAGTATAAGCATTCCAAAGGTAAAAGTATTGCTTATTTTTGCTTTAAAATGTGCAAAAATAAAGATAAACATCCAATACAAAAAAGTGCGTATTTCCTTGAATTGGCGCCGGGTGTATAGTATTCGCATGCCTCCAATTACTGCCGGGTCAAACTCGTTTCGCAAAATAATTAGCGCATGCCTGGCCTTACCGCCGGCTCAGGATTAACGCCGGATCAAACTCAGTTCGCAAAATATTCATTTTATTAGTGCATGTCTGGAATTTTCGCCGGGTCAAACTCGTTTTGCAAAATAATTAGCATATGTCTCGGACTTCCGCCGGGTCAAACTCGTCACGTCATGAGTGACACTTCACCTGTCATCATTTTCAAAATGGAGGAGGCCGATTTCAATCATTTGAAATCACATAAAGGGAAGAAGATTAAGAGCTATTCAGTAGGATTTAAGGTCCAAGCTATTGAATCTGCTAAAAAGAACAGTAAGCAGCTATGTTTTATTAATATACCGTAGCTGCGTGTGTCAAATATGAGTCATTAAATGACTCCCGCCTCCTGGTGGTAGAGGGCGCTAGTGATCCTTCTTGCGACTACCGGTACTAGGGATGTCCCGATCCGATCTTTGGATCGGATCGGCCGCCGATATTTGCCAAAAAATGCGCATCGGCAAGGCATGGGAAAATGCTGATCCAGATCCAGTTTAAAAAACTCCGGTCCGTGTTTTCCAACGCACCGATTTAAATAATACATTCCACTTTTCTGCTGCTCCCTATAATTACCGTTCCGCATTTTCCAGCACACCTTCAACACATCCACAGGTCTGTGGATTCTCACGCAGTTGCTTTTAGCTGCTGGCATAACACGACAGGCTCTTCTCACTCTTTTCTGTGTCTCCCTCTCACAGACAGCAAGCGCACCTTCTTACACACGTCACATACTGTCACGTCATACGTCACATGCTGTCACGACACACGTCACATACTGTCACGTCATACGTCACATACGTATACGCCCTCTCCCAGCAGAGAGGTAGCAGCATGGCTAACGTTAGCTGTGATGCTAGCGCAGCCGTGCGAGCAACGCTCCATCTAAGGTGCGCGCCTGCGCAATTACGCACTGCTCAAGCGTCCTCTGCGCACGGCAAATCTATGCCACGCACAAAATCAAATAAAAAAATAAGCGCATAACAATGTTCGACACACGGACACGACAGAGAAAACAGTTTTCGTCATCATTGTTCAAATATTGTGACGTCTGTCGAGACGCTTATCTCCGTTCGGTGCCACACGTCCACACCATCAAAATGCCGAGGCAAACATTTCCACATCAACACCGTATGAAAAAATGCGTGATTTTTTTAGTTGTGATTTCCTTCTCTGCATGAAAGCAGCATATATGAATGCAGTATGAAGAAGAATGTTTTAATGTAGACATGCAAGCCTTGAAAGAAAATGTTGAAAACCTAGACTACATTTCTTGCAAATGGGTGCATTTCTACCCTATATTTTAACTTTAGATTTATTCTCATATCAAACTCTTTTGGCTGTCTTTTTGACACTTACATCCACACCCCGGATTATAAATAATGTCAATAATTCAATGTGATGACTGTATTATGATGATAGCATATATCTGATAGTATATGTCTGTATCATGAATCAATTTAAGTGGACCCCGACTTAAACAAGTGTAAAAACGTATTGGGGTGTTACCATTTAGTGGTCAATTGTACGGAATATGTACTTCACTGTGCAACCTACTAATACAAGTAAATGATAAATGATAAATGGGTTGTACTTGTATAGCGCTTTTCTACCTTCAAGGTACTCAAAGCGCTTTGACACTACTTCCACATTTACCCATTCACACACACATTCACACACTGATGGAGGGAGCTGCCATGCAAGGCGCTAACCAGCAGCCATCAGGAGCAAGGGTGAAGTGTCTTGCTCAGGACACAACGGACATGACGAGGTTGGTACTAGGTGGGGATTGAACCAGGGACCCTCAGGTTGCGCACGGCCACTCTACCACTGCGCCACGCCGTCCCAAGTCTCAATCAATCAATCCAAACACATAGAATCATCATACTGCTGTGATTATATGCATCAAGTGTTCATTCAAGGCTAAGGCAAAATATCGCGATATATATTGTGTATCGCAATATGGCCTTAAAATATGGCAATATTAAAAAAAGGCCATATCGCCCAGCCCTAGTTCAATGATGCCATTTCTGTTTGTCATGTATAATTTGGTCTATTTTGTGTTTATCCTTGAAGAAACAGGTCAGTTTCTTGTTACCAACCATTGTGTATTATTCAAAGTCCCCTAATTCAGCTGGCTAGTTGTTATCAAGAGTACCGAAACCCTTTTCAACATGATTCTGACAACTAAGTAGGCTAAATAACTTTCAACTTGAATACATGCTCGGATAGGTCAGTATCGGTATCGTATCGGAAGTGCAAAAACAATATCGATATCGGATCGGAAGTGCAAAAACCTGGATCGGTGCTGCAGAAGAAGACAACAAGCCACAAGAGTGAGCAGCGATCGTTTGCTTGCACTTTTAACATGGAGGATTACATATCTCAAATAAAACCGTTTTCTAAACTGGACTTTCAATGGAAGCAGGAGGTAATACTTAAAGGAATATCTCCATCGAGACAGAGAGACTTTTAAAACTGAAGAAAGATAAAGAAGGCTTCTATAAACAGGTTATCCATGCTTTTGATCAGAAGCAGCTGCGCATGGACTCATAAGTAAAGGTAAGACCATAATAACGTTTTTTTTGTAATTAAATGTGCTTTTCATGATGGTATCCTTACATCACTCAAATTTATAAGCGCAGGCCTAAATTTACCCCACGCCTTTTGGTAAGCGCAGGAGTGAGAAGAGGTTTTAAATCAATTAGCGCCCCGACGGCTATTCAAGGAAATACGGTATGTGACGCGTCGACGCCGTTTTACGTAATCGATGACGTCGACGCGTCGTTTCAGCCTAAATCTCATTGTAAAGAGAATTCCATAGTTGAACCCCCACCACTGATATGCACATTTGTTTTCAAGTTGTCCCTGAATACCCATGTTGGAAATGACCTTTTCTTCTATGCTCTTCATTCTCACAAGTGATGACAAACATTT
>NW_027316835.1:0-28066 GCF_033978685.3 Nerophis lumbriciformis | reverse complement strand
ACAGTTTACTTTCATAAAGAGTAAAACATAATTTTTGCTCTTGCAAACCTTACTAAAACAACTGATTCTAGTGAAACTCACATGGATTTAATATTACTGGCATTTTTAGACATTTTGCATTGTTGGTTTAGGAATTATGTTGGAATACATTTTTATTGCTTTTTTCGCATTATCTCAGAATTTTAAGAACATTACTGTCATATTGAGTAAAAACTACTTTTTGCTTGCAAGATTTGAAAAAGCATATGTTTCGAGTAAAACTCCGTAGAATGCATTATTTGAGGCATCATTAGACATTTTGCATGTGTAGTTTAGGAGTTATGAATAAATAAATGTCATATTGAGTGTGACAGTTTACTTTCATAAAGAGTAAAACCTAATTTTTGTGTTTGCAAACCTTACTAAAACAACTGATTCTAGTTAAACTCACATGGATTCAATAATACAGGCATTTTTACACATTTTGCATGTTTAGTTTAGAAATTATGATTGAATACATTTTTATTGCTTTTTTCGCAGTATCTCAGGAGTTTAAGAACATTACTGTCATATTGAGTAAAAAAAATACTTTTTGTGTTTGCAAGCCTTAAGAAAGCATAAGTTTCGAGGAAAACTCCCACAATCCATTATTTCAAACATTATTAGCCATTTTGCATGAGTAGTTTAGGAGTTATGATTAAAAAACTGTCATATTGAGTGTGACAGATTACTTTCATAAACAGTAAAACTTAATTTTTGTTTTTGCAAACTTCACTAAAACAGCTGATTCTAGTAAAACTCACATGGATTCAATAATACAGGCATTTTTACACATTTTGCATGTTTAGTTTAGAAATTATGATTGAATACATTTTTATTGCTTTTTTCGCATTATCTCAGGATTTTAAGAACATTACTGTCATATTGAGTAAAAAATACTTTTTGTGTTTGCAAGCCTTAAGAAAGCATATGTTTCGAGGAAAACTCCCAAGGATCCATTATTTCAAACATTATTAGCCATTTTGCATGAGTGGTTTAGGAGTTATGATTAAAAAACTGTCATATTGAGTGTGACAGTTTACTTTCATAAAGAGTAAAACATAATTTTTGCTCTTGCAAACCTTACTAAAACAACTGATTCTAGTGAAACTCACATGGATTTAATATTACTGGCATTTTTAGACATTTTGCATTGTTGGTTTAGGAATTATGTTGGAATACATTTTTATTGCTTTTTTCGCATTATCTCAGAATTTTAAGAACATTACTGTCATATTGAGTAAAAACTACTTTTTGCTTGCAAGATTTGAAAAAGCATATGTTTCGAGTAAAACTCCGTAGAATGCATTATTTGAGGCATCATTAGACATTTTGCATGTGTAGTTTAGGAGTTATGATTCAATAAATGTCATATTGAGTGTGACAGTTTACTTTCATAAAGAGTAAAACCTAATTTTTGCTCTTGCAAACCTTACTAAAACAACTGATTCTAGTTAAACTCACATGGATTCAATAATACAGGCATTTTTACACATTTTGCAATTTTTAGTTTAGAAATTATGATTGAATACATTTTTATTGCTTTTTTCGCATTATCTCAGAATTTTAAGAACATTACTGTCATATTGAGTAAAAAACTACTTTTTGTGTTTGCAAGCCTTAAAAAAGCATATGATTCGAGTAAAACTCACAAGAATGCATTATTTCATGCAATATTCGCTCCGCCGGGTGGCGGGGCTCTCCCTTACAGATAGGGTGAGAAGCTCTGTCATCTGGGGGGAGCTCAAAGTAAAGCCGCTGCTCCTCCACATCGAGAGGAGCCAGATGAGGTGGTTCGGGCATCTGGTCAGGATGCCACCCGATCGCCTCCCTCGGGAGGTGTTTAGGGCACGTCCGACCGGTAGGAGGCCACGGGGAAGACCCAGGACACGTTGGGAAGACTATGTCTCCCGGCTGGCCTGGGAACGCCTCGGGATCTCCCGGGAGGAGCTGGACGAAGGGGCTGGGGAGAGGGAAGTCTGGGCTTCCCTGCTTAGGCTGCTGCCCCCGCGACCCGACCTCGGATAAGCGGAAGAAGATGGCTGGATGGATAGATGGATGGATGGATGGATGGATATTAGCTCATTGTTCTGTGTAGTTTAGGAGTTATGTTTAATTTACTGTCACCCTAATTTTTCTAATTGCAAACCTTTCAAACACAACTGATTCTAGTAAGACATACATTGATTCAATATTACTGGCATTTTTACACATTTTGCATGTTTGGTTTAGGAATTATAATGGAATACATTTTTTTTGTTGCTTTTTTCGTATTATCTCAGGATTTTAAGAACATTACTGTCATATTGAGTAAAAAACTACTTTTTGTGTTTGCAAGATTTAAAAAACCTTATGTTTCGAGGAAAACTCCTAAGGATGAATTATTTCAGGCATCAATAGCCATTTTGCTTGTGTGGATTAGGAGTTTTTAAATAACTGTCATATTGCGTGTGACAGTTTTACTGTCATTATGAGTAAAACCTAATTTTTGTATTTTTAAACCTTATAAACCTCCTGATTCTAGTAAAATTCACCTTGGAGTTAGGTTTATAACTTTTCATATTTAGTATGACAGTTATACTGTCATATTAAGTAAAAAAAAAAAAAAAAAAGACTTGTGTCTTTGCAAACCTTACAAAATATTTTTTTCCAGTAAAACTCACAAAGATACATTTCTCTTATTAGCCATTTTGCATGTGTGGTTTTTAAATAACTGTCAGATACAGAGACAGAGACAGTATACATGGGGAAGGCGTGGCGCAGTTGGGAGAGTGGCCATTCCAGCAACCTGAGGGTTCTTGGTTCGATCCCCACCTTCTACCAACCTCGTCACGTCCGTTGTGTCCTTGAGGGAGACACTTTACCCTTGCTCCTGATGGTTTGTGGTTAGGGCCTTGCATGCCAGCTCCCGCCATCAGTGTGTGTGTGTGAATGGATGAATGGAAAAATAGTGTCAAAGCGCTTTGTGTACCTTGAAGGTAGAAAAGCGCTATACAAGTATAACCCATTTACCATAGTGAGTAAAACCAAATGTTTGTATTTACAAACCTTACAAAAACAACTCATTCTAGTAAAAGTCACACAGATACAATATTTTAGGCATTTTTAGACATAATGAATGTTTGGTTTTGGAGTTATGTTTATATAACCTCCTTTCTGAGCCGCCACCTTATCGTGGTAGAGGAGTTTGCGTGTCCCACTGATCCTAGGAGCTATGCTGTCTGTGGGCTTCTATGCCCCCTCGTAGGCTCTCCCAAGACAAATAGGTCCTTGGTGAGGGATCAGCCAAAGAGCAGCTCAAAGACCTTTATGAAAAGTACAAATCGAGGTCCTAGATTTTTCCTCGCCCGGACGCGGGTCACCGTGGCTCCCCTGTGGAGCCAGGCCCAGAGGTGGGGCACGATGGCGAGCGCCTGTTGGCTGGCTCAGCTCAATGAAGCAACGTGGTTCCCTCCTCCAATGGGCTCACCACTCATGGGCTGGGTTATAGAGGTCGGGTGCAGTGTGAGCTGAGCGGCAGCCGAAGGCAGGGCACTTGGCGGTCCGATCATCGGCTACATAAGCTAGCTCTTCTGACGTGAAATGTCACCTCGCTGGGAGGGAAGGAGCCTGAGCTGGTGTGCGAGGTGCGAGGTACAGGAACCTGTTCCCTCGACAGTCTTCCACTATGGCGTTGCAAGCAATGAGAGGCTGGGGTGGCAATTCTTGTTGTCCCCCCGGCTCAAAGACAAGAGTATGGGGTATCGGACTGTCTGATTGTGGCGGTTATGATCAGTGTCACCGATTCTGTTGTTAACTTTTATGGACAGAATTGCAGTCATGGCGTTGAGGGGATCCGGTTTGGTGGTTGCAGGATTAGGTCTCTGCTTTTTGCAGTTGATGTTGTCCTGATGGCTTCAACTGGCCAGGATCTCCAGCTCTCATTGGATGGCCGAGTATGAAGCGACTGGGATGAGAATCAGCACCTCCAAGTCCGAGTCCATGGTTCTCGCCCGGTAAAAGGTGGGGTGCCATTTCCAGGTTGAGGAGGCGATGGCACATACTAGATGGCCCCAAGTGGAGGAGTTCAAGTACCTAGGAGTCTTGTTCACGAGTGAGGGAAGAGTGGATCATGAGATCCACAGGCGGATCGGTGCGGCGTCTTCAGTAATGAGGACGCTATATCGATCCATTGTGGTGAAGAAGGAGCTGAACCAGAATTAAAAGCTCTAAATTTACCGGTCGATCTACATTCCCATCCTGCACCCATGGTCATGGTTATGACCGAAAACACAAGATCCCGGGTACAAGCGGCCAAATTGAGTTTCCTCCGCCGGGTGGCGGGTCTCTCCCTTAGAGATAGGATAAGAAGCTCTGTTATCCGGGAGGAACTCAGAGTAAAGCGCATTGAGAGGAGCCAGATGAGGTGGTTCGGGCATCTGCTCAGGATGCCACCCGAACGCCTCCCGAGGGAGGTGTTTAGGGCAAGTCCGACCGGCAGGAGGCCACGGGGAAGACCCAGGACACATTGGGAAGATTATGTCTCCCGGCTGGTCTGGGAACGCCTCAGGATCCCCCGAGAAGAGCTGGAAGAAGTGGCTGGGGAGAGGGAAGTCTGGGCTTCTCTGTTTAGGCTGCTGCCCCCCCAAACCCGACCTCGGTTAAGCGGAAGAAAATGGATGGATTTAGTAACGACAAAAAAAAATGATTCTAGTAAAACTCACATGGATACAATTTTACAGGTATTTTTAGACATAATGCATGTTTGGTTTTGGAATTATGTTTATATAACTTTCATATGTATTATGACAGTTATACTGTCATCTTGAGTAAAACTAACTTGTGTCTTTACAAACATTACAAACTATGTTTTTCCAGTAAAACTCACAAAAATAATGTTTTCCAGGCATTATTAGACATTTTTCACGTGTGGTTTAGGAAATATGTTTAAATAAATGTCATATTGAATGTGGCAGTTATACTGTTATTATGTGTAAAACCAAATTTTTGTATTTGCAAACCTTACATAAACAACTGATTCTAGTAAAACTCACATAGATTCAATATTACAGGCATTTTTAGACATTTCACATGTTTGAATACATTTTTATTGCTTTTTTCGTTAGGGCAAGTCCGATCGGCAGGAGGCCACGGGGAAGACCCAGGACACATTGGGAAGACTATGTCTCAGGCTGGCCTGGGAACGCCTCGGGATCCCCCGAGAAGAGCTGGACAAAGTGGCTGGGGCTTCTCTGCTTAGGCTGCTGCCCCCGCAACCCGACCTCGGATAAGCGGAAGAAAATGGATGGATTTAGTATGACAGTTATACTGTCATATTGAGTAAAAAAACTATTTTTCATAGATTCAATAATACAGGCATCTTTAGATGGATTGCATGTTTGGTTTTGGAGATATGTTTATACAACTTTCATATTTAGTATGACAGTTATACTGTCATATTGAGTAAAAAAAAAAAAAACTTGTGTCCGCAAACCTTACAAAAGATTATTATTCTAGTAAAATTAACAAAGATACATTTTTCCAAGCATTATTAGCATTTGTTGTTTTGGAGTTATAATGCTTGCGTTGAGAGGCGACGGGCTCGGGTGGCAATTGTTGTTGCCCCCCGGCTCAAAGCCTGCACGTTGGAGTTCAACCCAGTGGACCAGTGGGTAGCTTTCCTCCGCCTTCGGGTGGGGGGACGGGTCCTGACTGTTGTTTGGCCTTACGCGCCAAACGGCAGCTCAGAGTACCCACCCTTTTTGGATTCACTCGAGGGAGTACTGGAAAGTGCTCCACCGGGTGATTCCCTCGTTCTACTGGGGGCCTTCAACGCTCATCTTGGCAACAACAGTGAAACCTGGAGAGGCGTGATTGGGAAGAATGGCCGCCCGGATCTGAACCCGAGTGGTGTTTTGTTATTGGACTTTTGTGCTCGTCACAGATTGTCAATAACAAACACAAAGTTCAAACATAAGGGTGTCCATATGTGCACTTGGCACCAGGACACCCTAGGCCGCAGTTCCATGATCGATTTTGTAGTTGTGTCATCGGATTTGCGGTCTCATGTTTTGGACACTCGGGTGAAGAGAGGGGCGGAGCTTTCTACCGATCACCACCTGGTGGTGAGTTGGCTGCGATGGTGGGGGAGGATGCCTGACAGACCTGGCAGGCCCAAACGCATTGTGAGGGTTTGCTGGGAACGCCTCCGAAAGAACTTTGAACATGTCACGAGGGAGGCGCTGGACATTGAGTCTGAGTGGACCATGTTCCGTGCCTCTCTTGTCGAGCCGGCTGATTGGAGCTGTGGCCGCAAGGAGTTTGGTGCCTGTCGTGGCACCAAACTCTAGAACCCGCTGGTGGACACCAGCAGTGAGGGATGCCGTCAAGCTGAAGAAAGAGCCTATCGGGTCCTTTTGGCTCATGGGACTCCAGAGGCAGCCGACAGGCCAAGCGAAGTGCGGCTTCAGCGGTCGCAGAGGCAAAAACTCGGACATGGCAGCAGTTTGGAGAAACCATGGAAAACGACTTCCAGACGGCTTCAAAGCGATTCTGGACCACCATCCGCCGGCTCAAGGGGGGGGGGGGCAGCAGTGCACTGTAACAACGTGTATGGTGAGGATGGTGCGCTGCTGACCTCTACTGCAGCTGTTATTGATCGGTGGAGGGAATACTTCGAAGACCTCCTTAATCCCACCAACATGTCTTCCTATGAGGAAGCAGTGCCTGGGGAATCTGTGGTGGGCTCTCCTATTTCTGGGGCTGAGGATGCCAAGGTAGTTAAAAAGCTCCTCAATGGCAACGCCCTGGGGGTGGATGAGATCCGTCCGGAGTTCCTTAAGGCTCTGGATGCTGTGGGGCTGTCTTGGTTGACAAGACTCTGCAACATCGCGTGGACATCGGAGGCGGTACTTCTGGATTGGGAGACCGGGGTAGTGGTTCCTCTCTTTAAGAAGGGGAACCAGAGGGTGTGTTTCAACTATCGTGAGATCACACTCCTCAGTCTTCCCGGTAAGGTCTATTCATGTGTACTGGAGAAGAGGCTACGCCGGATAGTCGAACCTCGGATTCAGGAGGAACAGTGTGGTTTACGTCCTGGTCGTGGAACTGCGGACCAGCTTTATACTCTCGGCAGGGTCCTTGAGGGTGCATGGGAGTTTGCCCAACCAGTCTACATGTGCTTTATGGACTTGGAAAAGGCATTCGACCATTTACCCCTGGAAGTCCTGTGGGGAGTGCTTAGAGAGTATGGGGTAACGGACTGTCTTATTGTGGCGGTTCGCTCCCTTTGCAAGAGTCAGAGCTTGGTCCGCATTGCCGGCAGTAAGTCGGACCCGTTTCCAGTGAGGGTTGGACTCCGCCAAGGCTGCCCTTTGTCACCGATTCTGTTCATAACCTTTATGGACAGAATTTCTAGGCGCAGTCAGGGCGTTGAGGGGATCCGGTTTCGTGTCTGCAGAATTAGGTCTCTGCTATTTGCAGATGATGTGGTCCTGATGGCTTCATCTGGCCAAGATCTTCAGCCCTCACTGGATCGGTTCGCAGACGAGTGTGAAGTGACTGGGATGTGAATCAGCACCTCCAAGTCCGAGTCCATGGTTCTCGCCCGGAAAAGGGTGGAGTGCCATCTCCGGGTTGGGGAGGAGATCTTGCCCCAAGTGGAGGAGTTCAAGGACCTCAGAGTCTTGTTCACGAGTGAGGGAAGAGTGGATCGTGAGATCGACAGGCGGAACGGTGCGGCGTCTTCAGTAATGCGGACGCTGTATTGATCCGTTGTGGTGAAGAAGGAGCTGAGCCGGAAGGCAAAGCTCTCAATTTACCGGTCGATCTACGTTCCCATCCTCACCTATGGTCATGAGCTTTGTGTCATGGCCGAAAGGACAAAATCACGGGTACAAGCGGCCGAAATGAGTTTCCTCCGCCGGGTGGCGGGGCTCTCCCTTAGAGATAGGGTGAGAAGCTCTGTCATCCGGGAGGAGCTCAAAGTAAAGCCATTGCTCCTCCATTTTGAGAGGAGCCAGATGAGGTGGTTCGGGCATCTGGTCAGGATGCCACCCGAACGCCTCCCTAGGGCGGTGTTTCGGGCACGTCCGACCGGTAGGAGGCCCAGGAAGACCCAGGAAACGGGAAGCTTATCTCTCCCGGCTGGCCTGGGAACGCCCCAGGATCCCCCGGGAGGAGCTGGACGAAGTGGCTGGGGAGAGGAAAGTCTGGGCTTCCCTGCTTAGGCTGCAGCCCCCGCAACCCGACCTCGGATAAGCGGAAGAAAATGGATGGCTGGATGGATGGAGTTATGTTTAAATAACTGTCATAAAGAGTAAAACCTCATTTTTGTATTTGTAAACCTTACCAAAACAACTGATTTTAGTAAAACTCACACAGATTCAATATTACAGGCATTTTTAGACATTTTGCTTATTTGGTGTAGGAATTATGATGGAATACATTGTTTTTGCTTATTTCGCATTATCTCAGGATTTTAAGAACTTTACTGTCATATAGAGGAAGCCAAATACTTTTTGTGTTTGCAAGCCTTA
This sequence comes from Nerophis lumbriciformis, assembly GCF_033978685.3. NCBI lineage: Eukaryota > Metazoa > Chordata > Actinopteri > Syngnathiformes > Syngnathidae > Nerophis > Nerophis lumbriciformis. Next base: position 19,532 of record NW_027316835.1, on the reverse strand, counting down.
AAAAAGCATATGTTTCGAGTAAAACTCACAAGAATGCCTTATTTCAGGCATTATTAGCCATTTTGTATGTGTAGTTTAGGCATACTTGCCAATACTCCTGGATTTTCCAGGAGACTCCCGAAATTCAGCGCCTCTCCCGAAAACCTCCCGGGACAAATTTTCTCCCGAATATCTCCCGAAATTCAGGCTGATCTGAGTGAGGACAGCCTGTATTCACATCTGCTTTCCCACGATATAAACAGCATGCCTGCCCAATCACGTTATAACTGTAGAATGATCGAGGGCGAGTTCTTGGTTTCTTATGTGGGTTTATTGTTAGGTAGTTTCATTAACGTCCTCCCAGCGCGGTAACAACACAAAACAACAGCAGTCACGTTTTCGTCTACCGTAAAGCAGTTTGTCTGCCGTAAACAGCAATGTTGTGACACTCTTTAAACAGGGCAATACTGCCATCTACTGTACATGCATGTGTGCCAATAACATCCAGGGCTTTTAGAGAGTGCAGTGCACAACTGCGCACACAACAAGGAGACAAAGCAGAAGAAAGCGGAAGATACAGCCATGGCGACGCCGACGACGAGTAAGATGAAGAAACAGGCATTTTTAAACATAATGCAGGTTTGGTTTTAGGGTTATGTTTATACAACTTTCATATTTAGAATGACAGTTATACAATCATATTGAGTAAAAAAAACTAACTTGTGTCTTTACACACATCACAATTTTTTTTTTTTTTTCAGGAAAACTCACAAAGATACATTTCTCCAGGGATTATTAGCCATTTTTTATGTGCGGTTTAGGAGTTACATTATGTTTAAATAACTGTCAGATTGAATGTGACAGTATACTGTCATAGTGAGTAAAACCTACTTTTTGTATTTGTAAACCATACCAAATTACCTGATTCTGGTAAAACTCACATAGATACAATATTACAGGCATTTTTAGACATAATGCATGTTTAGTTTTGGAGTTATGCTTATAATACTTTTACATTTGGTATGATACTGTCATATTGAGTAAAAAAAAACAAATTTGTGTCTTTATAAACATTACGAATTATTTTTTTCCAGTAAAACTCACATAGATACATTTCTCCAGGTGTTTTTAGCCATTTTACATTGGTTTAGTAGCTATGTTTAAATAACAGTCAGATTGAATGTGACAGTATACTGTCAAAGTGAGTAAAGCCAATATTTTGTATTTGCAAACCTTACAAAAACAACTGTTTCTAGTAAAACTCACATGGATACAATATTACAGGCATTTTTAGACATAATGCATGTTTGGTTTTGGAGTTATGTTTATATAACTTTCAAATTTAGTATGACGGTTATACTGTCATATTGAGTAAAAAAAAGTAACTTGTGTCTTTACAAACCTTACAAAATATTTTTTTCCCAGTAAAACTCACAAAGATACATTTCTCCAGGCATTATTAGCCATTTTGCATGTATGGTTTAGGAGTTATGTCTAAATAACTGTCATATCAAATGTTGCAGTTATACTGTCATTATTAGTATGACCCAAGTGTTGTATTTGTAAACCTTACCAAAATATCTGATTCTGGTAAAACTCACATAGATTCAATACTACAGGCTTTTTTAGACCGATTGCAAGTTTGGTTTTGGAGTTATGTTTATTTAACTTTCATATTTATTATGACAGTTATAAAACTTGTGTCTTTACAAACCTTACAAAATATTTTTTTCCCAGCAAAACTCACAAAGATTCATTTCTCCAGGCATTACTAGCCATTTAGCATGTTTGGATTAGGAGAGATAACTGTCAGATTGAATGTGACAGTTATTTTTAAAACTGTCCTAGTGAGTAAAACCAATATTTTTATTTGCAAAAGTTACAAAAACATATGATTCTAGTAAAACTTACATGGACACAATATTACAGGCATTTTTAGACATAATGCATGTTTGGTTTTGGAGTTATGTTTGTATAACTTTTACATTTAATATGACAGTTAGTTATACTGTCAAATTGAGTAAAAAAAACAACTAACTAGTGACTTTACAAACCTTACAAAATATTTTTTTTCCAGTAAAACTCACAAAGATACCTTTCTCCAGGCATTATTAGCCAATTAGCATATTTTGTTTAGAAGTTATGTTTAAATAACTGTCATTTTGAATGTGGCAGTTATACTGTCATTATGAGTAAAACCTATTTTTTGTATTTGTAAACCTTACCAAAATACCTGTTTCTAGTGAAACTCACATGGATTCAAAATGCATGCATTTTTAAACATAAGGCATGTTTGGTTTTGGAGTTATGTTTATATAACTTTCATATTTAGTATGACAGTTATACCATCATATTGAGTAAAAAAAAACTAACTTGTGTCTTTACAAACCTTACAAAGCATTGTTTTCCAGTAAAACTCACACATATACATTTGTCCAGGCATTATTAGCCTTTGAGCATGTTTGGTTTAGGAGTTATGTTTAAATAAATGTCATTTTGAATGTGGCAGTTATATTGTCATTATGAGTAAAACCTAATTTTTGTATTTGTAAACCTTACCAAAATACATAATTCAGGTAAAACTCATGTATAAAAAATATTACAGGCATTTTTAGACATAATGCATGTTTTAGTTTGGAATTATGTTTATATAACTTTCATATTTAGTAAGAGAGCTTACTGTCATATTGAATAAAAAAAAAAGTAACTTGTGTCTTTACAAACCTTACAAAATATTGTTTTTTCCAGTAAAACTCACAAAGATACATTTTTCCAGGGATTATTAGCCAATATGTGTGGTTTAGGAGTCATATTTAAGTAACTGTCATATTGAGTGTGGCAGTTATACTGTCATTATGAGTAAAACCTATTTTTTGTATTTGTAAACCTTAACAAAATACCTGATTCTAGTAAAACTCACATAGATTCAATATTACAGGCATTTGTAGACGGATTGCATGTTTGGTTTTGAAGATTTGTTTATAAACTTTCAAATTTAGTAAGACAGTTATACCATTATATTGAGTAAAAAAAACTAACTTGTGTCTTTACAAACCTTACAAAATATTTTTGTCCAGTAAAACTCACAAAAATACATTTCTCCAGGCATTATTAGCCATTTTGCATCTGTGGTTTCGAATTTATGTTTAAATAACATTAGGATTGAATGTGACAGTATACTGTCATTGTGAGTAAAACCAAAATTTTGTATTTGCAAACTTTTAAAAAAAAGTTTCTACTAAAACTCACATTGACACAATATTATAAGCATTTTTAGACATAATGCATGTTTGGTTTTGGAGATATGTTTATATAACTTTTACATTTAGTATGACAGTTATACTGTCATATGGAGTAAAAAAAACTAACTTGTGTCTTTACAAACATTACTTTTTTTTTCCCAGTAAAATTCACAAAGGCACATTTCTGTATATTGTCATAGTGAGTAAAACCAGTATTTTGTATTTGCAAAACTTACAAAAACAACTGATTCTGGTAAAATTCAATATTACAGGCAATTTTAGACGGATTGCAAGTTTGGTCTTGGAGTTATGTTTTTATAATTTTCATATTTAGTATGACAGTTATACTGTCATATTGAGTAAAAAAAACTAACTTGTGTTTTTACAAACCTTACAAAATATTTTTTTCCAGAAAAATACACAGATATATATATCTCGAGGCATTATTAGTCATTTTGAATTTGTGTATTAGGAGTTATGTTTCAATAACTGTCAGATTGAATGTGACAGTATACTGTCATAGAGAGTAAAACCAATATTTTGTATTTGCAAAACTTACAAAAACAACTGATTCTAGTAATACTCACATAGATACATCATTGCAGGTATTTTTAGACATAATGCATGTTTGGTTTTGGAGTTATGTTTATATAACTTTGACATTTAGTATGAAAGTTATACTTTCTTTTTGAGTTAAAAAAACTAACTTGTGTCTTTACAAACCTTACAAAATGTTTTTTTTCCAGTAAATATACAATTCTCCAGGCATTATTAGCCATTTAGCATGTTTGGTATAGGAGTTATGTTTAAAAAAACTGTCATTTGGAATGTGGCAGTTATACTGTCATTATGAGTAAAACCTAATTTTTGTATTTGTAAACCTTACCAAAATACTTGATTCTAGTAAAACTCACACAAATTCAAAAATACAGGCATTTTTAGACGGGTTGCATGTTTGGTTTTGGAGTTATGTTTATATAACTTTCATATTTAGTATGACAATTATACCATCATATTAAATAAAATAAAAAACTTGTGTCTTTATAAATCTTACAAATTATTTCTTTCCAGTAAAACTCACAAAAATACATTCCTCCAGTTATTATTAACCAATTTGCATGTGATTTAGGAGTCATGTTTAAATAACTGTCATTTTGAATGTGGCAGTTATATTGTCAATATGAGTAAAACCTTAATTTTTGTATTTGTAAACCTTACCAAAATAACGGATTGATAATACTCACGGATATAAAATATTACATGCATTTTTAGACATAATGCATGTTTAATTTTGGAGTTATGTGTAAATAACTTTCATATTTAGTATGACAGCTATACTGTCATATTAAATAAATAAAAAACATTTTGTGTCTTTGCAAACCTTACAAAAGATACTTTTTCTAGTAAAACTAACAAGGATACATGTCTCCAGGCATTATTAGACATATTACATGTTTGGTGTAGGAATTATGTTAAAAAACATTTTTTTTGCTTTTTTCGCATTATCTCAGGATTTTAAGAATATTACTGTCATATTGAGTAAAAAACTACTTTTTGTGTTTGCAAGCCTTAAAATACCATATATTTCGAGTAACACTCACAAGGATGCATTGTTTTAGGCTTTATTAGCCTTTTTTGCATGTATGGTTAGAAAGTTATGTTTAAATAACTGTCAAATTGAATGTAGCAGTTTTACTGTCATTATGAGAAAAACTTAATTTTTGTATTTTGAAAACCTTACCAAATTACCTGATTGTGGTAAAACTCACATAGATACAATATTACAGGCATTTTTAGACTTAATGCATCTTTACTTTTGGAGTTATGTTCATATAACTTTCATATTTGGTATGACGGTTATACTCTCATATTGAATTAAAAAAACTAACTTTTGTCTTTGCAAAACTTACAAAAGATTATTTTTCTAGTAACACTAACAAAGATACATGTCTTCAGGCATTATTAGACATTTTGCATGTTTGGTGTAGGAATTATGTTGAAAAACATTGTTATTGCTTTTTTGGCATAATATCGGTATTTTAAGAACATTACTGCCATTTTGAGGAAAAAACTACTTTTTGTTTTGGCAAACCTTAAAATAGCATATGTTTCGAATAAAACTCACAAAGATGCATTGTTTTAGGCTTTATTGGCCTATTTGCATGTGTTATTATGAAGATATGTTTAAATAACTGTCAAATTGAATTTAGCAGATGTACTGTCATTATGACAAAAACCCAATTTTTGTATTTGTAAACCTTTCCAAATTACCTGATTCTGGTTAAACTCACATAGATACAATATTACAGGCATTTTTAGACAAAATGCATCTTTACTTTTGGAGTTATGTTTATATAACTTTCATATTTGGTATGACAGTTATACATATTGAATTAAAAAAATTAACTTGCGTCTTTGCAAAACTTACAAAAGATTATTTTTCTAGTTAAACTAACAAGGATACATGTCTCCAGGCATTATTAGACATTTTGCATGTTTGGTGTAGGAATGATGTTAAAAAACATTTTTATTGCTTTTTTCGCATTATCTCAGTATTTTAAGAATATTACTGTCATTTTGAGGAAAAAACTACTTTTTGTTTTGGCAAGCCTTAAAATAGCATATGTTTCGAGTAAAACTCACAAAGATGCATTGTTTTAGGCTTTATTGGCCTATTTACATGTGTTATTATGAAGATATGTTTAAATAACTGTCAAATTGAATTTAGCAGATATACTGCCATTATGACAAAAACCCAATTTTTGCATTTGTAAACCTTTCCAAATTACCTGATTCTGGTTAAACTCACATAGATACAATATTACAGGCATTTTAAGACATAATGCATGTTCAGTTTTGGAGTTATGTTTATATAACTTTCATATTTGGTATGACTTTTATACTGTCATATTGAATTAAAAAAACTAACTTGCGTCTTTGGAAAACTTACAAAAGATTATATTTCTAGCAAAACTAACAAGGATACATGTCTCCAGGCTTTATTAGACATTTTGCATGTTTGGTGTAGGAATTATGTTGAAAAACATTGTTATTGCTTTTTTCGCATTATCTCAGGATTTTAAGAAGATTACTGTCAAATTGAGGAAAAAACTACTTTTTGTGTTTGCAAGCCTTATAATTGCATATGTTTCGAGTAAAACTTACAAGGATGCATTGTTTTAGGCTTTATTAGGCGTGACGAAGTTGGTAGAGTGGCCGTGCCAGCATTCGGAGGGTTGCTGGTTACTGGGGTTCAATCCCCACCTTCTACCATCTTAGTCACGTCCATTGTGTCCTTGGGCAAGACTTTTCACCCCTTGCTCCTGATGGCTGCTGGTTAGCGCCTTGCATGGCAGCTCCCGCCATCAGTGTGTGAATGTGTGTGTGAATGGATGAATGTGGAAATACTGTCAAAGCGCTTTAAGTACCTTGAAGGTAGAAAAGCACTATACAAGTATAACCCATTTATTTGCATGTTTGGTTAGGAAGTTATGTTTAAAAAACTGTCAAATTGAATGTAGCAGTTATACTGTCATTATGAGAAAAACACCATTTTTGTATTGGTAAACCTTGCCAAATTACCTGATTCTGGTAAAACTCACATAGATACAAAATTTTAGGCATTTTTAGATAAAATGCATGTTCATTTTTGGAGTAATGTTTATATAACTTTTACATTTAGTTTGACAGTTATACTGTCATATTGAATTAAAAAACTAACTTGCGTTGTTGCAAAACTTACAAAAGATACATTTTCTAGTAAAACTAACAAAATATACATGTCTCCAGTTATTATTAGACATGTTGCATGTTTGGTGTAGGAATTATGTTGAAAAACATTTGTATTGCTTATTTCACATTATCCCAGGATTTTAAGAACATTACTGTCATATTGAGTAAAAATCTACTTTTTGTGTTTGCAAGCCTTAAAATAGCATTTGTTTCGAGTAAAACTCACAAGGATGCATTGGTTTAGCCTTTATTAGCCTATTTGCATGTGTGGTTAGGAAATTATGTTTAAATAACTGTCAAATTGAATGTAGCAGATATACTGTCATTATGAGTAAAACCCAATTTTTGTTTTTTTAAACCTTACCAAATTACCTGATTCTTGTAAAACTCACATATATACAATATTTTCGGCATTTTTAGACATAATGCATGTTTAGTTTTGGAGTAATGTTTATATAACTTTTACATTTAGTTTGGCAGTTATACTGTCATATTGAATTAAAAAAACTAACTTGCGTCGTTGCAAAACTTACAAAAGATACATTTTCTAGTAAAACTAACAAAATATACATGTCTCCAGTTATTATTAGACATGTTGCATGTTTGGTGTAGGAATTATGTTGAAAAACATTTTTATTACTTTTTTCGCATTATCTCAGGATTTTAAGAACATTACTGGCATATTGAGTAAAAAACTACTATAACAGTATACTGTCACATTCAATCTGACTGTTATTTAAACATAACTCCTAAGCCATGCTTGCAAAATGTCTAATAATGCTTGGAGAAATGTATCTTTGTAAGTTCTACTGGAAAAAAATAGTTTGTAAGGTTTGTAAAGACACAAGATCGCTTTTTTTGTACTCAATATGACAGTATAACTGTCATACTAAATATAAAAGTTGAATAAATATAACACCAAAACCAAACTTGCAATCCGTTTAAAAATGCCTGTTATATTGAATCTATGTGAGTTTTACCAGAATCAGGTATTTTGGTAAGGTTTACAAATAAAAAATTGGGTTTTACTCATAATGACAGTAACTGCAACATTTGATATGACAGTTATTTAACATGACTCCTAAACCAAACATGATAAATGGCTAATAATGCCTAGAGAAATGTATCTTTGTGAGTTTTACTGGAAAAAAATAATTTGTAAGGTTTATAAAGAGACAAGATAGTTTTTTTTATTTAATATGCCATTTTAACTGTCACACTAAATATTAAAGTTATATAAACATAACTCCAAAACCAAACATGCAATCGGTCTAAAAATACTTGTGATATTGAATCTATGTGAGTTTTACCAGAATCAGTTGTTTTTGTAAGGTTTGCAAATACAAAATATTGGTTTTACTCACTATGACAGTATACTGTCACATTCAATCTGACAGTTATTTAAACATAACTACTAAACCAAACATGCAAAATTGCTAATAATGCCTGGAGAAATGTATCTTTGTGAGATTACTGGAAAAAAATATTTTGTAAGGTTTGTAAAGACACAAGTTAGTTTTTTTTACTCAATATGACAGTATAGCGGTCATATTAAATATGAAAGTTATAGAAACATAACTCCAAAATCAAACATGCATTGTGTCTAAAAATGCCTGTAACTAATTAATTAATTAATTTATTTATTTATTTATTTTTAAAATATATTTTATTAATATTATTTTTTAATTTTTCCCCTCCCTCAGGGGGGGGGGCTCGGCGGGGCGGTTGCTGGTTGTTCCATCTCCATCGTTGGGGTCCCTGCGGGTGGGGTGGGTGGTTCCCGTGGCCCTGTGCCTGGGTGGTCCTGCGGCGGCCGGTTTGGGTGGGGTGGCCGGGGGCTGGCCTCGCCGCGCTCTCCGGGGGTGGGGGGTGGGCTCGTGGGGGCCCGGTTGCCGGTGGGGCGGGGGCGGTCTTCCCGTCCGGTTGCGGGGAGTCTCTGGGTCCTTCGGGCGGGGCGTCTCGCCTTTCTGCCCGTGTGGGGTGTGGTCTCTCGCTGGCTTGGGGTCTGGCTGTCCCCTGCTTTTCTCGTGCCCTGTCCTCCGCCGGGTGCGTCTGTCTGCGGCCTGCTGCTGGCCCTTGTGGGCGGTACGGTGGGTCGGGCTCTGGGGTTCCTGTCGCTGGCCGGCTTGGCTGCGTGGGGGCGGTGGTCCCTGGTTCCCTGGGCACCACGCCTCCTGTTTGTGGGTTGGGCTCTCGGGGGTGATGGGGCCGTGCTCTGGCTCCCACGCACTCTGGGAGTCGAATGTATTGTACATGCAAATTCACGTATGCTCACATACGTACATAGGTACCTACGCTCCCACATACATACACAAATACAGTACATATTTACCTACCTAATGTTCGTACATCCACACGCACATTCAATATACAAACATACACATACACATACTGTACATATACATTCACTGTACAAACACATATACACATTCTGTACATATACATTCATTGTACAAACACATATACACATTCTGTACATATACAAGTACATATGCATACTTACACTCATGCACATAATCACGTTTCATCAAACATATATTAACGTTGTTGCCCTAGGGTAAACTGGGTGTAACACATGGCACACTGACAAAGCTTAACCTATTGTGACTATAACAATCTACAAGGTTAATGTAGGTTGCTTCTCTTTCTCCCCCTCCATTTTTCTGCATTCTTTCGTATCTCAAGTTATCATTACGTATATGTATTGTTGCATTTAAACAACTGTATTGTTGATAATAAAGGTAAATTATTGGTATTGTTCATTATCAATAGCGCTATTTCTATTGGTATTTGTATTGATCCATTTGTAGTGTAATAATGCTCATTGTCATTTCTGTATTATTTTTTATTTTTCGCTAACTGCTTATTTGCTATTACTTTTACCATCATATTTGTACATGTCATATTTGCTGATGTTGCTCTATTGTTGTTGTTGTTGTTGTTTGCTGTTGTTGTTTTTGTCTCTCTGTCTAATCCCCCTCTTGTCCCCACAATTTCCCCCTCTGTCTTCTTTTTTTTTCTCTTTCTATCCCCTCCTGCTCCGGCCCGGCTGCACTAAATGATAATATAAATACATTTAATAAAGTCAAATACAAATAAGGCAACAAGAGAAGTATCCTACACTTCTCTTTTGTAAAGTAAATCTGAACAGCCGACATGGGCATCTACATCAACTATATGATTTGCCTGAGAAGCTGAACAGGACATTAAAAAAAAAAAATAAAAATAAAAAATAAATAAATAAATAAAAATGCCTGTAACGTTCTATCTATGTGAGTTTTACCAGAATCAGGTATTTTGGTAAGGTGTACATATACAAAAATTAGGTTTTACTTATAATGACAGTATAACTGATACATTCAATTTGGCAGTTATTTAAAATGAACTCCTAAACCACACATGCAAAAAGGCTAATAATGCCTAAAACAATGCAAACTTGTGAAATTTACTCGAAACATAAGATTTTTTAAGGCTTGCAAATACAAAAAGTAGTTTTTTACTCAATATAACAGTAATGTTCTTAAAATCCTGATATAAACCGAACATGCAAAATGTCTAAAAATGCCTTTTATATCGAATCCATGTGAGTTTTACTACAATCAGTTGTTTTTGTAAGGTTTGTAAAAACAAAAAATAAGTTTTGTCACTATGACAGTATAGTGTCACACTCAATATGACAGTTATTAAAACATAACTCCTAAACCACACATGAAAATTGACAAATAATGCCTGACATAATGCATCTTGGGAGTTTTACTCGAAATATATGCTTTTTTAGATCTTGCAAACACAAAAAGTAGTTTTTTATTCAATATGACAGTAATGTTCTTAAAATCCTAGATAACGCGAACAAAGCATCCATCCATCGATCCATCCATCTTCTTCCGCTTATCCGAGGTCGGGTCACGGGGGCAGCAGCTTAAGCAGGGAAGCCCAGACTTCCCTCTCCCCAGCCACTTCGTCCAGCTCCTCCCGGGGGATCCCGAGGCGTTCCCAGGCCAGCCGGGAGAGATAGTCTTCCCAGCGTGTCCTGGGTCTTCCCCGTGGCCTCCTACCGGTCGGACGTGCCCAAAACACCTTCCTAGGGAGGCGTTCGGGTGGCATCCTGACCAGATGCCCGAAACACCTCATCTGGCTCCTCTCGATGTGGAGGAGCAGCAGCTTTACTTTGAGCTCCCCCCGAAAGACAGAGCTTCTCACCCTATCTCTAAGGGAGAGCCCCGCCACTCGGCGGAGGAAACTCATTTCGGCCGCTTGTACCCGTGATCTTGTCCTTTCGGTCATGACCCAAAGCTCATGACCATAGGTGAGGATGGGAACGTAGATCGACCGGTAAATCGAGAGCTTTGCCTTCCGGCTCAGCTCCTTCTTCACCACAACGGATCGATACAGCGTCCGCATTACTGAAGACGCCGCACTGATCCGCCTGTCGATCTCACGATCCACTCTTCCCCCACTCGTGAACAAGACTCCGAGGTACTTGAACTCCTCCACTTGGGGCAAGATCTCCCCCCCAACCCGGAGATGGCACTCCACCCTTTTCCGGGAGAGAACCATAGACTCGGACTTGGAGGTGCTGATTCCCATCCCAGGTTCGCAGCCGAGTGTGAAGCGAAAAAAGCAATACAAATGTATTTAAACATAACTCCTAAACAACATATGCTAAATGGCTAATAATGCCTGGGGAAATGTATCTTTGTGAGTTGTACTGGACACAAATATTTTGTAAGGTTTGTAAAGACACAATTTTTTTACTCAATATGATTGTATAACTGTCATACTAAATATGAAAGTTATATAAACATAACTCCAAAACAAAACATGCCTTATGTCTAAAAATGCTTGAATTTTGAATCTATGTGAGTTTTACTAGAAACAGGTATTTTGGTAAGGTTTACAAATACACAAATTGGGTTTTACTCATAATGACAGTATAACTGCCACATTCCAAATGACAGTTTTTTTAAACATAACTCCTAAACCAAACATGCAAAATGGCTAATAATGCCTGGAGAAAGGTATCTTTGTGAGTTTTACTGGGAAAACAAATATTTTGTAAGGTTTGTAAAGACATAAGTTCGTTTTTTTACATCAAAAAGACAGTATAACTGTCATACTAAATGTAAAAGTTATATAAACAATACTCGAAAACCAAACATGCATTATGTCTAAAAATGCCTGTAATATTGTATTCATGTAAATTTAACTAGAATCAGTTGTTTTTGTAGGGTTTGCAAATACAAACTATTGGTTTTACTCACTATGACAGTATACTGTCAGATTCAATCTGACAGTTATTTAAACATAACTCCTAAACCACAAATGCAAATTGGTTAATAATGCCTGGAGAAATGTATCTTTAGGAGTTTTACTGGAAAAAAATATTTTGTAAGGTTTTTAAAGACACAAGTTAGTTTTTTTTACTTAATATGACAGTATAACTGTCATACTAAATATGAAAGTTTTATAAACATAACTCCAAAACCAAACATGCAACCCGTCTAAAAATGCCTGTAATATTGAATATATGTGAGTTTTACTAGAATCAAGTATTTTGGTAAGGTTTACATATAAAAAAAATTAGGTTTTACTCATAATGACAGTATAACTGCCACATTCAATCTGATAGTTATTTAAACCTAACTCCTAAACCAAACATGCTAAATGGCTAATAATGCCTGGGGAAATGTATCTTTGTGAGATTTACTGGAAACAAATATTTTGTAAGATTTGTAAAGACACAATTTAGTTTTTTTTACTCAATATGATTGTATAACTGTCATACTAAATATGAAAGTTAATGCATGGTCAGTTTTGTAGTTATGTTGATATAACTTTCATATTTAGTATGACAGTTTCACTGTCATATTGAATTAAAAAAACTAACTTGCGTCGTTGCAAAACTTACAAAATATATGTTTTTTAGTAAAACCAACAAAGATACATGTCTCTAGGCATTATTAGACATGTTGCATGTTTAATTTAGGAATTATATTGAAAAACATTTTTATTGCTTATTTCGCATTACCTTAGGATTTTAAGAATATTACTGTCATATTGAGTAAGAAACTACATTTTGTGTTTGCAAGCCTTAAAAAAGCATATGTTTTGAGTAAAACTCACAAGGATGCATTGTTTTAGGCTTTTTTAGCCTTTTTGCATGTGTGGTTAGGAAGTAATGTAAATGTAAACTAAATGTAGCAGTAATAATGTCAGTATGAGTAAAACCTAATTTTGTATTTGTAAACCTTACCAAATTACCTGATTCTGGTAAAACTCACATTGATTCAATATTTTAGACATTTTTAGACATAATGCATGTTCATTTTTGGAGTTATGTTTATATATTTTTTACATTTAGTATGACAGTTATACTGTCATATTGAATTAAAAAAACTAACTTGCGTCTTTGCAAAACTTACAAAAGATTATTTTTCTAGTAAGTTGTTTCCAGTAAATCTCACAAAGATACATTTCCCCAGGCATTATTAGCCATTTAGCATGTTTGGTTTAGGAGGTATGTTATGTTAAATAACTGTTATATTGAGTGTGGCAGTTATACTGTATTTATGAGTAAAACCAAATTTTTGTTTTTGTAAACCTTACCAAAATACTTGATTCTAGTAAAACCCACATAGATTCAATAATACAGGCATTTTTAGACGGATTGCGTGTTTGGTTTTGGAGTTATGTTTGTATAACTGTCATTTTGAATGTGGCAGTTATACTGTCATTATAAGTAAAAAAAACTAACGTGTGTCTTTACAAACCTTACAAAATATTTTTTTTTCCAGTTAAACTCACAAAGATACATTTCCCCAGGCATTATTAGCCATTTATCATGTTTGGTTTAGGAGTTATGTTTAAATAACTGTCATATTGACTGTGGCAGATATACTGTCATTATGAGTAAAACCTATTTTTTGTATTTGTAAACCTGACCAAAATACTTGATTCTGATTAAACTCACATAGATACAATATTACAGGATTCTTTAGACATAAAGCATCTTTCGATCATATTGAGTAAAACAACTAACTTGTGTCCATACAAACCTTACAAAATATTTTTTTTTTCCAGTAAAACTCACAAAAATAAATTTCTCCAGTTATTATTAGCCATTTTGCATCTGTGGTTTAGAATTTATGTTTAAATAACAGTCAGATTGAATGTGACAGTATACTGTCATAGTGAGTAAAACCAAAATGTTGTATTCACAAACCTTACAAAAACAACTGATTCTAAAAACTCACATGAATACATACAATATTATAGGAATTTTAGACATAATGCATGTTTGGTTTTGGAGTTATGTTTAAATAACTGTTATATTGAGTGTGGCAGTTATACTGTATTTATGAGTAAAACCTAATTTTTGTATTTGTAAACCTTACCAAAATACTTAATTCTTGTAAAACTCACATAGATTCAATAATACAGGCATTTTTAGACAGATTGCATGCTTGGTTTTGGAGTTATGTTTATATAACTTTCATATTTAGTATGACAGTTATACTGTCATATTAAGTAAAAAAAAAACTAACTTGTGTCTTTAAAAACCTTACAAAATATTTTTTTCCAGTAAAACTCACAAAGATAAATTTCATAACCAATTTGTATTTGTGGTTTAGGATTATTGTTTAAATAACTGTCAGATTGAATGTGACAGTATACTGTCATAGTGAGTAAAACCAATATTTTGTATTTGCAAACCTTACAAAAACAACTGATTCTAGTTAAACTCACATGAATACAATATTACAGGCATTTTTAGACATAATGCCTGTTTGGTTTTGGAGTTAAGTTATAATGAGTGTGGCAGTTATACTGTCAATATAAGTAAAAAAATATTGTTTATATTTGGAAACCTTACCAAAATACCTGATTCTAGTAAAACTCACATAAATTCAATTTTACAGCCATTTTTATACGAATTGCATGTTTGGTTTTGGAGTTATTTTTATATAACTTTCATATTTGTATGACAGTTATACCATCATATTGAGTAAAACAAACAACTAATTTGTGTCTTTACAAACCTTACAAAATATTTGTTACCAGTAAAACTCACAAAGATACATTTCTCCAGGCATTTTTTGCCATTTTGCATGTGTGGTTTAGGAGTTATGTTTAAATAACTGTCAAATTGAGTGTGGCAGTTATACTGTCATTATAAGTAAAACCTAATTTTTGTATTTGTAAACCTTACCAAAATACCTGATTCTAGTTAAACTCACATATATTCAATATTACAGACATTTTTATACGGATTGCATGTTTGGTTTTGGAGTTATGTTTATATAACTTTCATATTTAGTATGACAATTATACCATCATATTGAGTAAAAAAAACTAACTTGTGTCTTTACAAACCTTACAAATTATTGTTTTCCAGTAAAACTCACAAATATACATTTTTCCAGGCATTATTAGCCTTTGAGCATGTTTGGTTTAGGAGTTATGTTTAAATAAATGTCATTTTGAATGTGGCAGTTATATTGTCATTATGAGTAAAACCTAATTTTTGTATTTGTAAACCTTACCAAAATACATAATTCAGGTAAAACTCATGTATAAAAAATATTACAGGCATTTTTAGACATAATACATGTTTTGGTTTGGAGTTATGTTTATATAACTTTCATATTTAGTAAGACAGCTATACTGTCATATTGAGTAAAAAAAAAAGTAACTTGTGTCTTTACAAACCTTACAAAATATTTTTTTTTTTCCGGTAAAACTCACAAGAATACATTTTTCCAAGCATTATTAGCCATTTTGCATGTGTGGTTTAGGAGTTATATTTAAATAACTGTCATACGCAGTGGAAGAATGGCCGTGCGCGACCCGAGGGTCCCTGGTTCAATCCCCACCTAGTACCAACCTCGTCATGTCCGTTGTGTCCTGAGCAAGACACTTCACCCTTGCTCCTGACGGGTGCTGGTTAGCGCCTTGCATGGCAGCTCCCTCCATCAGTGTGTGAATGTGTGTGTGAATGGATAAATGTGGAAGTAGTGTCAAAGCGCTTTGAGTACCTTGAAGGTAGAAAAGCGCTATACAAGTACAACCCATGTATCATTTATTATATTGAGTGTGGCAGTTATACTGTCATTATGAGTAAAACCTAATTTTTGTATTTGTAAACCTTAACAAAATACCTGATTCTAGTAAAACTCACATAGATTCAATATTACAGGCATTTGTAGACGGATTGCATGTTTGTTTTTGAAGATTTGTTTATAAACTTTCAAATTTAGTAAGACAGTTATACCATTATATTGAGTAAAAAAACTATTTTGTGTCTTTACAAACCATACAAACTATTTTTTTTCCAGTACATTTTACAAAGATACATTTCTCCAGGCATTATTAGCCATTTTGCATGTGTGGTTTCGAATTTAAGTTTAAATAACAGTCGGATTGAATGTGACAGTATACTGTCATTGTGAGTAAAACCAAAATGTTGTATTTGCAAACTTTAAAAAAAACTGATTTTACTAAAATTCACATGGACACAATATTATAAGCATTTTTAGACATAATGCATGTTTGGTTTTGGAGTTATGTTTATATAACTTTCAAATTTAGTATGACAGCAATACTGTCATATTGAGTAAAAAAAAGTAACTTGTGTCTTTACAAACCTTACAATGTTTTATTTTTTCCAGTAAAACTCACAAAGGCACATTTCTCCAGGCATTAATAGCCATTTAGCATTTGTGGTTTAGGATTTATGTTTAATTAACAGTCAGATTGAATGTGACAATATACTGTCATAGTGAGTAAAACCAAAATGTTGTATTTGCAAACCTTATAAAAACAACTGATTCTACTAAAACTCACATAGATACAATATTATAAGCATTTTTAGACAAAATGAAATTTTGGTTTTGAAGTTATGTCTATATAACTTTCACATTTAGTAGGACAGTATACCGTCATATTGAGTAAAAAAAAAAACGTGTCTTTACAAACCTTACAATTTATTTTTTTCCAGTGAAACTCACAAATATACATTTATCCAGGCATTATTTACCATTTCGCATGTGTCGTTTAAATAACTGTCATATTAAGTGTGGCAGTTATACTGTCATTATTAGTAAAACCTAATTTTTGTATTTGTAAATCTTACCAAAATACCTTAATCTAGTAAAACTCACATTAATTCAATACTACAGATATTTTTAGACGGATTGCACGTTTGGTTTTGGAGTTTTGTTAATACAATTTTCATATTTAGTATGACAGTTAAACTGTCATATTGAGTAAAGAAAACTAACTTGTGTCTTTACAAACCTTACAAAATATTTTTTTTCCAGTGAAACTCACAAGGATACATTTCTCCAGGCATTATTAACCATTTTGCATGTGTGGTTTAGGAGTTATGTTTACATAACTGTCATATTGAACATGGCAGTTATACTGTCATTATGAGTAAAACCCAATTTTTGTATTTGTAAACCTTACCAAAATACCTGATTCTGGTAAAACTCACATAGATTCAATATTACAGGCATTTTTAGACGGACTGCAAGTTTGGTTTTGGAGTTATGTTTATTTAACTTGCATATTTAGTACGACAGTTATACTGTCATATTGAGTAAAAAAAAACTATTTTGTGTCTTTACAACCCTAACAAACTATTTTTTTTCCAGTACATTTTACAAAGATACATGTCTCCAGGCATTATTAGCCATTTTGCATGTGTGGTTTAGGAGTTATGTTATAATAACTGTCATTTTGAATGTGGCAGTTATACTGTCATTATGAGTAAAACCTATTTTTTGTATTTGTAAACCTTACCAAAATACCTGTTTCTAGTGAAACTCACATGGATTCAAAATTCAAGCATTTTTAAACATAAGGCATGTTTGGTTTTGGAGTTATGTTTATATAACTTTCATATTTAGTATGACAGTTATACCATCATATTGAGTAAAAAAAAAACTAACTTGTGTCTTTACAAACATTACAAATTATTGTTTTCCAGTAAAACTCACAAATATACATTTGTCCAGGCATTATTAGTCTTTGAGCGTGTTTGTTTTAGGAGTTTTGTTTAAATAAATGTCATTTTGATTGTGGCAGTTATATTGTCATTATGAGTAAAACCTAATTTGTTTATTTGTAAACCTTACCAAAATACATAATTCAGGTGAAATATATTACAGGCATTTTTAGACATAATGCATGTTTATATAACTTTCATATTTAGTAAGACAGCTATACTGTCATATTGAGTAAAAAAAGACTAACTTGTGTCTTTACAAACATTACAATTTTTTTTGTTTCCAGTAAAACTCACAAAGGCACATTTCGCCAGGCTTAAATAGCCATTCAGCATTTGTGGTTTAGGATTTATGTTTAAATAACTGTCATATTGCGTGTGGCAGTTATACTGTCATTATGAGTAAAACTTAGTTTTTGTATTTGTAAACCTTACCAAAGTACCTGATTGTAGTAAAACTCACTTAGTTACAATATTACAGGCCTTTTTTAGATATAATGGGACGGCGTGGCGAAGTTGGTAGAGTGGCTGTTCCAGCAATCAGAGGGTTGCTGGTTACTGGGGTTCAATCCCCACCTTCTACCATCCTAGTCACGTCCGTTGTGTCCTTGGGCAAGACACTTCACCCCTTGCATGGCAGCTCCCGCCATCAGTGTCTGAATGTGTGTGTGAATGGGTGAATGTGGTAATACTGTCAAAGCGCTTTGAGTACCTTGAAGGTAGAAAAGCGCTACACAAGTATAACCCATTTATCATTTATTTATTATAATGCATGTTTGGTTTTGAAAGTATGTTTATATAACTTTCATATTTAGTATGACAGTTATTCTGTCATATTGAGTAAAAAAATCTAACTTGTGTCTTTAAAAACCTTACAAAATATTTTTTTTCCCCAGTAAACTCACAAAAATACATTTCTCCAGACATTATTAATATATTTGCATGTGTGGTTTAGAAGTTATGTTTAAATAACTGTCAGATTGAATGTGACAGTATACTGTCATAGTGAGTAAAACCAATATTTTGTATTTGCAAAACTTACAAAAACAACTGATTCTAGTAATACTCACATAGATACATCATTGCAGGCATTTTTAGACATAATGCATGTTTGGTTTTGGAGTTATGTTTATATAACTTTGACATTTAGTAAGACAGTTATACTTTCTTTTTGAGTTAAAAAAAACTAACTTGTGTCTTTACAAACCTTACAAAATGTTTTTTCCAGTAAATATACCATTCTCCAGGCATTATTAGCCATTTAGCATGTTTGGTTTAGGAGTTATGCTTAAAAAAACAGTCATTTGGAATGTGGCAGTTATACTGTCATTATGAGTAAAACGTAATTTTTGTATTTGTAAACCTTACCAAAATACCTGTTTCTAGTAAAACTCACATAGATTCAAAATTCAAGCATTTTTAGACACAAGGCATGTTTGGTTTCAGAGTTATGTGTATATAACTTTCATATTTAGTATGACAGTTATCCAATCATATTGAGTAAAAAAAACAACGTGTGTTTTTACAAACCTTACAAAACATTTGTTTCCAGTAAAACTCACAAAGATACA
>NW_027316833.1:7500-17500 GCF_033978685.3 Nerophis lumbriciformis | reverse complement strand
TTTCTCGTTTTTTTTCTAAGTACAACAACGAGAGAAGGTAAAAACAGGTGCTTTTTAGCCTCTCTCGTTAAGGTACTTGGAAAAAATCCGAGACATGTTTGGTCTTCCCCACTGACAGTGCGCCTTTGCTGGGTAAGTTGTGGACGTGCCAGGCACCCCCGGGACACCGGTGGAACGCGGCCGGACTCGTGGTACTCCAACCCGGGCATAATTTTGGATATTTTCCGGTCCTTTTTTTCCCCACTTTCCCAACTTTTCTTCTGAATCACAGTGCGCCTTTGCTGGGTAAGTTGTGGACATGGCAGGCACCCCCGGGACACCGGTGGAACGCGGCCGGACTCGTGGTACTCCAACCCGGGCATAATTTTGGATATTTCCCGGTCCTTTTTTTCCCCACTTTCCCAACTTTTCTTCTGAATCACAGTGCGCCTTTGCTGGGTAAGTTGTGGACATGGCAGGCACCCCCGGGACACCGGTGGAACGCGGCCGGACTCGTGGTACTCCAACCCGGGCATAATTTTGGATATTTCCCGGTCCTTTTTTTCCACACTTTCCCAACTTTTCTTCTGAATCACAGTGCGCCTTTGCTGGGTAAGTGGTGGACATGCCAGGCACCCCCGGGACACCGGTGGAACGCGGCCGGACTCGTGGTACTCCAACCCGGGCATAATTTTGGATCAAATTCGGGACTTTTGCCCACTTTCCCAACTTTTCTTCCCAATCACAGTGCGCCTTTGCTGGGTAAGTGGTGGACATGCCAGGCACCCCCGGGACACCGGTGGAACGCGGCCGGACTCGTGGTACTCCAACCCGGGCATAATTTTGGATCAAATTCGGGACTTTTGCCCACTTTCCCAACTTTTCTTCCCAATCACAGTGCGCCTTTGCTGGGTGCGTTGTGGACATTGTAGGCACCCCGAGACCCTGGTGGAACGCGGCGGGACTTGTGGGACTCGAACCTGGGTGTGATTTTGGACCAAATTCGGGACTTTTGCCCACTTTCCCAACTTTTCTTCCCAATCACAGTGCGCCTTTGCTGGGTGCGTTGTGGACATTGTAGGCACCCCGAGACCCTGGTGGAACGCGGCGGGACTTGTGGGACTCGAACCTGGGTGTGATTTTGGACCAAATTCGGGACTTTTGCCCACTTTCCCAACTTTTCTTCCCACTCACAGTGCGCCTTTGCTGGGTGCGTTGTGGACATTGTAGGCACCCCGGAACCCTGGTGGAACGCGGCGGGACTTGTGGGACTCGAACCTGGGTGTGATTTTGGACCAAATTCGGGACTTTTGCCCACTTTCCCAACTTTTCTTCCCAATCACAGTGCGCCTTTGCTGGGTGCGTCGTGGACATGTCAGGCACCCCGGAACCCTGGTGGAACGCGGCGGGACTTGTGGGACTCGAACCTGGGTGTGATTTTGGACCAAATTCGGGACTTTTGCCCACTTTCCCAACTTTTCTTCCCAGTCACAGTGCGCCTTTGCTGGGTGCGTTGTGGACATTGTAGGCACCCCGAGACACTGGTGGAACGCGGCGGGACTTGTGGGACTCGAACCTGGGTGTGATTTTGGACCACATTCGGGACTTTTGCCCACTTTCCCAACTTTTCTTCCCAATCACAGTGCGCCTTTGCTGGGTAAGTTGTGGACATTGTAGGCACCCCGAGACACTGGTGGAACGCGGCGGGACTTGTGGGACTCGAACCTGGGTGTGATTTTGGACCAAATTCGGGACTTTTGCCCACTTTCCCAACTTTTCTTCCCAATCACAGTGCGCCTTTGCTGGGTGCGTCTTGGACATGTCAGGCACCCCGGAACACTGGTGGAACGCGGCGGGACTTGTGGGACTCGAACCTGGGTGTGATTTTGGACCAAATTCGGGACTTTTGCCCACTTTCCCAACTTTTCTTCCCAATCACAGTGCGCCTTTGCTGGGTGCGTTGTGGACATTGTAGGCACCCCGGAACCCTGGTGGAACGCGGCGGGACTTGTGGGACTCGAACCTGGGTGTGATTTTGGACCAAATTCGGGACTTTTGCCCACTTTCCCAACTTTTCTTCCCAATCACAGTGCGCCTTTGCTGGGTAAGTTGTGGACATTGTAGGCACCCCGAGACACTGGTGGAACGCGGCGGGACTAAGTTCCAAGAGGGCGTTTTTGCCCCCCCCCCTCCAAACTCCCTCTCTTTGTTTATAGTGCATATTTTCTGCTGGATCTACTCTCTATTTACTCCAAGGAAAAAAACTAGCCGGTCGCGGCAAATTTTTACAATCGGTCGCCAAACTACGGCACGAGGGCCGAACGCGGTACGCCGGCGTCCAAGATACGGCCCGGGGCTTTTTTTTGATTTTTTGGGCTTTTTTTGATTTTTTTGGACATGTTGGGCATCCCAGGACTCGGGTGCGACTGCAGGACGTGTGGGGCTCTAACCTGGGTGTGGTTTTTGGTCATTTTTCCGGACTTTTGCCCACTTTTCCAACTTTTCTTCCCCACTCACAGTGCGCCTTTGCTGGGTGCGTTTTGGGCATGTGGGGGGCACCTCGGACTCGGGTGGGACGCGGCGGGACTTGTGGCACTCGTACCTGTGTGTGATTTTTGATCATTTTGTGGACTTTTCCCCAGACACTCTCCACTTGTCTACCCCACTTCCCCTGTGACTTTGCTGGGGGGGCGTTTCCCCGCTGTCCTTTGTAGTGTAAGGGTTACTTTTCTTTTTTTTCTGTCTGAAAATAGGGCCCCAAAAGGCCTCACACTCCCCGGGAAGACCTGATGGACGCCTCGGCGTCACTGAAACAGGCCAATCTGTCTGAAAATATGGCCCACGAAAGGCCTCACATTCCCCGGGAAGACCTGACGGACGCCCCGGCGTCACCGAAATACGGCAAACTGTCTGAAAATAGGGGCTCCAAGTGTTCCCCACTATTTCTGGCCCACAAAAGGCCTCTCATTCCCCGGGAACACCTGTAGGACTCCCCGGCGTCAAGGAAATACGCCAAACCGTCTGAAAATAGGGGCCCAAAAGAACTGGAAATAATGTGTTTAATTTGGGGGGTGATGTCTATAATTATGGGGGTGCATTGGAGGCGGGAGTCCACTGGAGGGCTCCACACCGTCTGAATATAGGGCCCCAAAAGGCCTGGAATTAATGTATTTAATTTGGGGGGTGCATTTGCAGCGGGAGTCCACCGGAGGGCTCCAATTCCCCACTCTTTTGTTGACCTATGTATGGCCCCAAAAGGCCTCTCATTCCCCGGGGAGACCTGAAGGACCCCCCCGGCGTCACCGAAATAAGCCAAACTGTCTGAAAATAGGGGCTCCAAGGGTTCCCCACTCTTTCTGGCCCACAAAAGGCCTCTCATTCCCCGGGAACACCTGTAGGACTCCCCGGCGTCAAGGAAATACGCCAAACCGGCTGAAAACAGGCCCCCAAAAGAACTGGAAATAATGTCTTTAGTTTGGGGGGTGATGTCTTTAATTTGGGGGGTGCATTGGAGGCGGGAGTCCACTGGAGGGCTCCACAACGTCTGAAAATAGGGCCCCAAAAGAACTGGAAATAATGTGTTTAATTCAGGGTGCATTTGCAGCGAGTGTCCACCAGAGGGCTCCAATTCCCCAGCTATAGTCCTGGTACTCTAAAATGATGGCACTTAGTCAAATTTCCGCCTTTTTTTGATGACTTCCAACTAGGAGAGGGACTAATTTTGAGTTCCGGACCCGGGTGGAGAACCATAGCACGTCGGCCTTCTTAAAGGGACATCCTCCTAGGCACTTAGTCAAATTTACACCTTTTTTTTGGACTTCCAGCGAGGAGAGGGACAATTTTGCGTTCCTGACCCAGGTGGAGGACCATAGCACGTCGGCCTTCTTAAAGGGACATCCTCCTAGGCACTTAGTCAAATTTACACCTTTTTTTTGGACTTCCAGCGAGGAGAGGGACAATTTTGCGTTCCTGACCCAGGTGGAGGACCATAGCACGTCGGCCTTCTTAAAGGGACATCCTCCTAGGCACTTAGTCAAATTTACACCTTTTTTTTGGACTTCCAGCGAGGAGAGGGACAATTTTGCGTTCCTGACCCAGGTGGAGGACCATAGCACGTCGGCCTTCTTAAAGGGACATCCTCCTAGGCACTTAGTCAAATTTACACCTTTTTTTTTGGACTTCCAGCGAGGAGAGGGACTAATTTTGCTTTCCGTACCCGGGTGGAGAACCATAGCAGGTCAGCCTTCTTAAAGGGACATCCTCCTAGGCACTTAGTCAAACTTACGCCTTTTTTTTGGACTTCCAGCGAGGAGAGGGACTAATTTTGCTTTCCGTACCCGGGTGGAGAACCATAGCAGGTCAGCCTTCTTAAAGGGACATCCTCCTAGGCACTTAGTCAAATTCACGCCTTTTTTTTTGGACTTCCAGCGAGGAGAGGGACTAATTTTGCTTTCCGTACCCGGGTGGAGAACCATAGCAGGTCGGCCTTCTTAAAGGGAAATGCTCCTAGACACTTAGTCAAATTTACCAAACTTTTCTATAGAGCCCTGGTACTCTAAAATGATGACACATAGACAAAAAACCAAACTTTTCTATAGAGGCCTGGTACTCTAAAATGATGGCACTTAGTCAAATTTCCGCCTTTTTTTTGGACTTCCAGCGAGGAGAGGGACTAATTTTGCGTTCCTGACCCAGGTGGAGGACCATAGCACGTCGGCCTTCTTAAAGGGACATCCTCCTAGGCACTTAGTCAAATTTACACCTTTTTTTTGGACTTCCAGCGAGGAGAGGGACAATTTTGCGTTCCTGACCCAGGTGGAGGACCATAGCACGTCGGCCTTCTTAAAGGGACATCCTCCTAGGCACTTAGTCAAATTTACACCTTTTTTTTGGACTTCCAGCGAGGAGAGGGACAATTTTGCGTTCCTGACCCAGGTGGAGGACCATAGCACGTCGGCCTTCTTAAAGGGACATCCTCCTAGGCACTTAGTCAAATTTACACCTTTTTTTTGGACTTCCAGCGAGGAGAGGGACAATTTTGCGTTCCTGACCCAGGTGGAGGACCATAGCACGTCGGCCTTCTTAAAGGGACATCCTCCTAGGCACTTAGTCAAATTCACGCCTTTTTTTTGGACTTCCAGCGAGGAGAGGGACTAATTTGGCGTTCCAGACCCAGGTGGAGAACCATAGCAGGTCGGCCTTCTTAAAGGGACATGCCCCTAGACACTTAGTCAAATTTACGCCTGAAAATAGGGCCCCAAAAGAACTGGAAATAATGTCTTTAATTCAGGGTGCATTTGCAGCGAGTGTCCACCAGAGGGCTCCAATTCCCCCACTATAGTCCTGGTACTCTAAAATGATGGCACTTAGTCAAATTTCCGCCTTTTTTTGATGACTTCCAACTAGGAGAGGGACTAATTTTGAGTTCCGGACCCGGGTGGAGAACCATAGCACGTCGGCCTTCTTAAAGGGACATCCTCCTAGGCACTTAGTCAAATTTCCGCCTTTTTTTTGGACTTCCAGCGAGGAGAGGGACTAATTTGGCGTTCCAGACCCAGGTGGAGAACCATAGCACGTCGGCCTTCTTTAAGGGACATCCTCCTAGGCACTTAGTCAAATTTACGCCTTTTTTTTGGACTTCCAGCGAGGAGAGGGACTAATTTTGCTTTCCTGACCCGGGTGGAGAACCATAGCAGGTCGGCCTTCTTAAAGGGACATCCTCCTAGGCACTTAGTCAAATTCACGCCTTTTTTTTGGACTTCCAGCGAGGAGAGGGACAATTTTGCTTTCCTGACCCAGGTGGAGAACCATAGCACGTCGGCCTTCTTAAAGGGACATCCTCCTAGGCACTTAGTCAAATTTACGCCTTTTTTTTGGACTTCCAGCGAGGAGAGGGACTAATTTTGCTTTCCGTACCCGGGTGGAGAACCATAGCAGGTCAGCCTTCTTAAAGGGACATCCTCCTAGGCACTTAGTCAAATTTACTCCTTTTTTTTGGACTTCCAGCGAGGAGAGGGACTAATTTTGCTTTCCGTACCCGGGTGGAGAACCATAGCAGGTCAGCCTTCTTAAAGGGACATCCTCCTAGGCACTTAGTCAAATTCACGCCTTTTTTTTGGACTTCCAGCGAGGAGAGGGACTAATTTGGCGTTCCTGACCCAGGTGGAGAACCATAGCACGTCGGCCTTCTTAAAGGGAAATGCTCCTAGACACTTAGTCAAATTCACGCCTTTTTTTTTGGACTTCCAGCTAGGAGAGGGACTAATTTGGCGTTCCGTACCCAGGTAGAGAACCAAGGCACGTCGGCCTTCTTAAGGGGACATCCTCCTAGACACTTAGTCAAATTTACACCTTTTTTTTTTGGACTTCCAGCGAGGAGAGGGACTAATTATAGGGCCCCAAAAGAACTGGAAATAATGTGTTTAATTCAGGGTGCATTTGCAGCGAGTGTCCACCAGAGGGCTCCAATTCCCCAGCTATAGTCCTGGTACTCTAAAATGATGGCACTTAGTCAAATTTCCGCCTTTTTTTGATGACTTCCAACTAGGAGAGGGACTAATTTTGCTTTCCGTACCCGGGTGGAGAACCATAGCAGGTCGGCCTTCTTAAAGGGACATCCTCCTAGGCACTTAGTCAAATTTACACCTTTTTTTTTGGACTTCCAGCGAGGAGAGGGACTAATTTTGCTTTCCGTACCCGGGTGGAGAACCATAGCAGGTCAGCCTTCTTAAAGGGACATCCTCCTAGGCACTTAGTCAAATTCACGCCTTTTTTTTGGACTTCCAGCGAGGAGAGGGACAATTTTGCTTTCCTGACCCAGGTGGAGGACCATAGCACGTCGGCCTTCTTAAAGGGACATCCTCCTAGGCACTTAGTCAAATTTACACCTTTTTTTTTGGACTTCCAGCGAGGAGAGGGACTAATTTTGCTTTCCGTACCCGGGTGGAGAACCATAGCAGGTCAGCCTTCTTAAAGGGACATCCTCCTAGGCACTTAGTCAAATTTACTCCTTTTTTTTGGACTTCCAGCGAGGAGAGGGACTAATTTTGCTTTCCGTACCCAAGTGGAGAACCATAGCAGGTCAGCCTTCTTAAAGGGACATCCTCCTAGGCACTTAGTCAAATTTACGCCTTTTTTTTGGACTTCCAGCGAGGAGAGGGACAATTTTGCTTTCCGTACCCAGGTAGAGAACCAAGGCACGTCGGCCTTCTTAAGGGGACATCCTCCTAGACACTTAGTCAAATTCACGCCTTTTTTTTTGGACTTCCAGCGAGGAGAGGGACTAATTTTGCTTTCCGTACCCGGGTGGAGAACCATAGCACGTCGGCCTTCTTAAAGGGACATCCTCCTAGGCACTTAGTCAAATTTACACCTTTTTTTTTGGACTTCCAGCGAGGAGAGGGACAATTTTGCTTTCCTGACCCAGGTGGAGAACCATAGCACGTCGGCCTTCTTAAAGGGACATCCTCCTAGGCACTTAGTCAAATTCACGCCTTTTTTTTGGACTTCCAGCGAGGAGAGGGACTAATTTGGCGTTCCAGACCCAGGTGGAGAACCATAGCACGTCGGCCTTCTTAAAGGGACATCCTCCTAGGCACTTAGTCAAATTCACGCCTTTTTTTTGGACTTCCAGCGAGGAGAGGGACAATTTTGCTTTCCTGACCCAGGTGGAGAACCATAGCACGTCGGCCTTCTTAAAGGGACATCCTCCTAGGCACTTAGTCAAATTCACGCCTTTTTTTTGGACTTCCAGCGAGGAGAGGGACAATTTTGCTTTCCTGACCCAGGTGGAGAACCATAGCACGTCGGCCTTCTTAAAGGGAAATGCTCCTAGGCACTTAGTCAAATTCACGCCTTTTTTTTGGACTTCCAGCGAGGAGAGGGACAATTTTGCTTTCCTGACCCAGGTGGAGAACCATAGCACGTCGGCCTTCTTAAAGGGAAATGCTCCTAGGCACTTAGTCAAATTCACGCCTTTTTTTTGGACTTCCAGCGAGGAGAGGGACAATTTTGCTTTCCTGACCCAGGTGGAGAACCATAGCACGTCGGCCTTCTTAAAGGGAAATGCTCCTAGGCACTTAGTCAAATTCACGCCTTTTTTTTTGGACTTCCAGCGAGGAGAGGGACTAATTTGGCGTTCCAGACCCAGGTGGAGAACCATAGCACGTCGGCCTTCTTAAAGGGACATGCCCCTAGACACTTAGTCAAATTTACGCCTGAAAATAGGGCCCCAAAAGAACTGGAAATAATGTCTTTAATTCAGGGTGCATTTGCAGCGAGTGTCCACCAGAGGGCTCCAATTCCCCCACTATAGTCCTGGTACTCTAAAATGATGGCACTTAGTCAAATTTCCGCCTTTTTTTGATGACTTCCAACTAGGAGAGGGACTAATTTTGAGTTCCGGACCCGGGTGGAGAACCATAGCACGTCGGCCTTCTTAAAGGGACATCCTCCCAGGCACTTAGTCAAATTTCCGCCTTTTTTTGGACTTCCAGCGAGGAGAGGGACTAATTTGGCGTTCCAGACCCAGGTGGAGAACCATAGCACGTAGGCCTTCTTAAAGGGAAATGCTCCTAGGCACTTAGTCAAATTCACGCCTTTTTTTTGGACTTCCAGCGAGGAGAGGGACAATTTTGCTTTCCTGACCCAGGTGGAGAACCATAGCACGTCGGCCTTCTTAAAGGGACATCCTCCTAGGCACTTAGTCAAATTCACGCCTTTTTTTGGACTTCCAGCGAGGAGAGGGACTAATTTGGCGTTCCAGACCCAGGTGGAGAACCATAGCACGTCGGCCTTCTTTAAGGGACATCCTCCTAGGCACTTAGTCAAATTTACGCCTTTTTTTTGGACTTCCAGCGAGGAGAGGGACAATTTTGCTTTCCTGACCCAGGTGGAGAACCATAGCACGTCGGCCTTCTTAAAGGGAAATGCTCCTAGGCACTTAGTCAAATTCACGCCTTTTTTTTGGACTTCCAGCGAGGAGAGGGACAATTTTGCTTTCCTGACCCAGGTGGAGAACCATAGCACGTCGGCCTTCTTAAAGGGACATCCTCCTAGGCACTTAGTCAAATTCACGCCTTTTTTTGGACTTCCAGCGAGGAGAGGGACAATTTTGCTTTCCTGACCCAGGTGGAGAACCATAGCAGGTCGGCCTTCTTAAAGGGAAATGCTCCTAGACACTTAGTCAAATTTACCAAACTTTTCTATAGAGGCCTGGTACTCTAAAATGATGACACATAGACAAAAAACCAAACTTTTCTATAGAGGCCTGGTACTCTAAAATGATGACACATAGACAAAAAACCAAACTTTTCTATAGAGGCCTGGTACTCTAAAATAATGACACTTAGTCAAATTTCCGCCTTTTTTTGACTACTTCCAGCTAGGAGAGGGACTAATTTGGCGTTCCGTACCCAGGTGGAGAACCATAGCACGTCGGCCTTCTTAAAGGGAAATGCTCCTAGACACTTAGTCAAATTCACGCCTTTTTTTTGGACTTCCAGCTAGGAGAGGGACTAATTTGGCGTTCCGTACCCAGGTGGAGCACCATAGCACGTCGGCCTTCTTAAAGGGAAATGCTCCTAGACACTTAGTCAAATTCACGCCTTTTTTTTGGACTTCCAGCTAGGAGAGGGACTAATTTGGCGTTCCGTACCCAGGTGGAGAACCATAGCACGTCGGCCTTCTGAAAGGGAAATGCTCCTAGACACTTAGTCAAATTCACGCCTTTTTTTTGGACTTCCAGCTAGGAGAGGGACTAATTTGGTGTTCCGTACCCAGGTAGAGAACCAAGGCACGTCGGCCTTCTTAAGGGGACATCCTCCTAGACACTTAGTCAAATTCACGCCTTTTTTTTTGGACTTCCAGCTAGGAGAGGGACTAATTTGGCGTTCTGTACCCAGGTGGAGAACCAAGGGACGTCGGCCTTCTTAAAGGGAAATGCTCCTAGACACTTAGTCAAATTTACCAAACTTTTCTATAGAGCCCTGGTACTCTAAAATGATGACACATAGACAAAAAA
>NW_027316828.1:0-28632 GCF_033978685.3 Nerophis lumbriciformis | reverse complement strand
AAAAAACTGACTTGCCTCTTTGCAAAACTTACAAAAGATAATTTTTCTAGTGAAACTAACAAAGATACATGTCTTCAGGCATTATTAGACATGTTGCATGTTTGGTGTAGGAATTATGTTGAAAAACGTTTTTTATTGCTTATTTCGCATTATCTCAGGATTTTAAGAACATAACTGTCATGATGAGTAAAAAACTACTTCTTTCTTTTGCAGGCCTTAAAATAGCATATCTTTCGAGTACAACTCACAAGGATGCATTGTTTTAGGCTTTATTAGCCTATTTTGCATGTGTGGTTAGGACGTTTTGTTTAAATAACTGTCAAATTGAATGTAGCAGTTATCTGTCATTATGATTAAACCCATAATTTATGTAATTGAATCAGTTAATTTGGTAAGGACCAAATTAACTGATTCTTGTAAAACTCACATAGATACAAAAATTTAGGCATTTTTAGACATAATGCATGTTCAATATTGGAGTTATGTTTATATAACTTTCATATTTGGTATGACAGTTATACTGTCATATTGAATTAACAAAACTAACTTGCCTCTTTGCAAACTTACAAAAGATAATTTTTCTAGTAAAACTAACAAAGATACATGTCTTCAGGCATTATTAGACATGTTGCATGTTTGGTGTAGGAATTATGTTGCAAAACATTTTTATTGCTTATTTCGCATTATCTCTGGATATTAAGAGCATTACTGTCATGATGAGTAAAAAACTACTTTTTGTGTTTGCAAGCCTTAAATAGCAAATGTTTCGATTAAAACTCACAAGGATGCAATGTTTAAGGCTTTATTAACCTTTGTGCATGTGTGATTAGGAAGTTGTTTAAATAACAGTCAAATTGAATAAAGCAGTTATATTGTCATTATGAAAAAAAACAATTTTTTTATTTGTAAACCTTACCAAATTACCTGATTCTGGTGAAACTCACATATATACAATATTATAGACATTTTTACATGTTCAGTTTTGGAGTTATGTTTATATAACTTAAACATTTAGTATGACAGTTATACTGTCATATTGAATTAAAAAAACTAACTTGCCTCTTTGCAAAACTTACAAAAGATATTTTTTCTAGTAAAACTAACGAAGATACATGTCTTCAGGCATTATTAGACATGTTGCATGTTTGGTGTAGGAATTGTGTTGAAAAACATTTTTATTGCTTATTTCGCATTATCTCAGGATTTTAAGAACATAACTGTCATGATGAGTAAAAAACTACTTTTTGTGTTTGCAGGCCTTAAAATAGCATATCTTTCGAGTACAACCCACAAGGATGCATTGTTTTAGGCTTTATTAGCCTATTTTGCATGTGTGGTTAGGAAGTTTTGTTTAAATAACTGTCAAATTGAATGTAGCAGTTATCTGTCATTATGAGTAAACCCCTAATTTATGTAATTGTACACCTTACCAAATTAACTGATTCTTGTAAAACTCACATAGATACAATATTTTTGGCATTTTTAGACATAATGCATGTTTAATATTGGAGTTATGTTTATATAACTTTCATATTTGGTATGACAGTTATACTGTCATATTGAATTAACAAAACTAACTTGCCTCTTTGCCAAAATTACAAAAGATAATTTTTCTATTAAAACTAACAAAGATAAATATCTTCAGGCATTATTAGACATGTTGCATGTTTGGTGTAGGAATTATGTGGAAAAACATTTTTATTGCTTATTTCGCATTATATAAGGATATTAAGAACATTACTGTCATAATGAATAAAAAAACTACTTTTTGTGTTTGCAAGCCTTAAAATAGCAAATGTTTCGAGTAAAACTCACAAGAATGCATTGTTTTAGGCTTTTTTAACCAGATTGCATGTGTGATTAGGGAGTTATGTTTAAATAACAGTCAAATTGAATGTATCAGTTATACTGTCATGAAAAAAAAAGTTATGTTCATATAACTTTTACATTTAGTATGACAGTTATACTGTTGTATTGAATTAAAAAAAACTAACGTGCGTCATTGCAAAACTTACAAAAGATACATTTTCTAGTGAAACTGAATTATAATAACTGCTACATTCAATTTGACAGTTATTTACACATAACTTCCTAACCACACATGCAAAATAGGCTAATAAAGCCTAAAACAATGCATCCATGTAAGTTTTACCAGAATCAGGTATTTTGGTAAGGTTTACAAATACAAAAAATAGGTTTTACTCATAATGACAATATAACTGCCACACTCAACATGACAGTTATTTAAACATAATTCCTAAACCAAACATGATACATGGCTAATAATGCCTGGAGAAATGCATCTTTGTGATTTTTACTAGAAAAAAATATTTTGTAAGGTTTGTAAAGACAAAAGTTAGTTTTTTTTTACTCAATATAATGGTATAACTGTCATACTAAATATGAAAGTTATATAAACATAATTCCAAAACCAAACTCCTAAACCAAACTTGCAGTCTGACTTAAACTGCCTGTAATATTGAATCTATGTGATTTTTGCCGGAATCAGGTATTTTGGTAAGGTTTACAAATACAAAACTTGGGTTTTACTCATAATGACAGTATAACTGCAACATTTGATATGACAGTTATCTAAACATGACTCTTAAACCAAACATGATAAATGACTAATAATGCCTGGAGAAATGTATCTTTGTGAGATTTACTGGAAAAAAATAATGTGTAAGGTTTATAAAGACACAAGTTATTTTTTTTAATTTAATATGATGGTATAACTGTCATACTAAATATGAAAGATATATAAACATAACTCCAAAATCAACATGCATTTTGTCTAAAAAATGCCTGTAATATTGTATCTATGTGAGTTTTACCAGAATCAGGTATTTTGGTAAGGTTGACAAATACAAAAAATTGGTTTTACTCATAATGACAGTATACTGCCACACTCAATATGACAATTATTTAAACATAACTCCTAAAACACAAATGCAAAATGACTAATAATGCCTAGAGAAAGGTATATTTGTAAATTTTACTGGAAAACAATATTTTGTAAGGTTTGTAAAGAAACAAATTAGTTTGTTTTTTTACTCAATATGATGGTATAACTTTCATACTAAATATGAAAGTTATATAAACATAACTCCAAAACCAAACATGCTTTATGTCTAAAAATTCCTGTAATAATGTATCAATGTGGGTTTTACCAGAATCAGGTATTTTGGTAAGGTTTACAAAATCTAGGTTTTACTCACTATGACAGTATACTGTCACATTCAATCTGACAGTTATTTAAACATACTGTAACTCCTAAACCACAAATGCAAAATGGCTTATAATGCCTGGAGTAATGTATCTTTGTGAGTTTTCCTGGAAAAAAAATAAAATTGTAAGTTTTGTAAAGACACAAGTTAGTTTGTTTGCTTAATATGACAGTATAACTGGCATACTAAATATAAAAGTTAGATAAACATAACTCCAAAACAGAACTTGCAATACGTCTAAAAATTCCTGTAATATTGAATCTATTTGAGTTTTACCAGATTCAGTTATTTTGGTAAGGTTTACAAATACAAAAATTGGGTTTTACTCGTAATGACAGTAAAACTGCCATATTCAAAATAACAGTTATTTAAACATAACTCCTAAACCAAACATGCTAAATGGATATTAATGCCTGGAGAAATGTATAAAAACATAACTCCAAAACCAAACATGCATTATGTCTAAAAATGCCTATAGTATTGTATCTATGTGAGTTTTACCAGAATCAGGTATTTTGGTAAGGTTTACATATACACAAGTTTGGTTTTACTCATAATGACAGTATATGTGTCACATTTAATATGACAGTTATGTAAACATAACTCCTATACCACACATGCAAAATGGTTAATAATGCCTGGAGAAATGTATCTTTGTGAATTTTGCTGGAAAAAACGAATTTGTAAGGTTTATAAAGATACAAGTTAAATGTTTACTTAATATGATGATATAACTGTCATACTAAATCTGAACGTTACATAAACATAACTCCAAACCAAACATGCATTATGTCTAAAAATGCCTGTAATATTGTATTCATGTGAGTTTAACTAGAATCAGTTGTTTTTGTACGGTTTACAAATACAAAATATTGGTTTTACTCACTATGACAGTATACTGTCACATTCAATCTGACAGTTATTTAAACATAACTCCTAAACCAAACATGTTTTATGTCTAAAAATTCCTGTAATATTGTATCTATATAAGTTTTACCAGAATCAGGAATTTTGGTAAGGTTTACAAATACAAAACATATGTTTTATTCATAATGACAATATAACTACCACACTCCACATGACAGTTATTTAAACATAATTCCTAAACCAAACATGATACATGGCTAATAATGCCTGGAGAAATGTATCTTTGTGATTTTCACAAGTTCAATTTTTTACTTAATATGATGATATAACTGTCACACTAAATATGAAAGTTATATAAACATAACTCCAAATCCAAACATGCATTATGTCTAAAAATGTCTGTAATATTGTATCTATGTGAGTTTTACCAGAATCAGGTATTTTGGTAAGGGTGACAAATACAAAAATTAGGTTTTACTCATAATAACAATATAACTGCCACATTGACTGCCACCAAACATGCATTATGTCTAAAAATGCTTGTAATTTTGAATCCATGTGAGTTTTACTAGAATCAGTTGTTTTTGTAAGGTTTACAAATACAAAATATTAGTTTTACTCATAATGACAGTATACTGTCACAATTAATCTGACAAAATGGCTAATAATGTATCTTTGTGAGTTTTACTGGAAAAAATATTTTGTAAGGTTTGTATACTATATATGAAAGTTATATAAACATAATTCCAAAACCAAATATGCAATCCGTCTAAAAATGCCTGTAATATTGAATATATGTGAGTTTGATCAAAATCAGGTATTTTGGTAAGGTTTACGAATACAAAAATTAGGTTTTACTCATAGTGACAGTATAACTGCCATACTCAATATGACAGTTAATTAAACATAACTCCTAAAACACAAATGCAAAATGACTACTAGTGCCTAGAGAAATGTATATTTGTGAATTTTACTGGAAAACAATATTTTGTAAGGTTTTTAAAGATACAAATTTGTTTTTTTTTTACTCAATATGATGGTATAACTGCCATACTAAATATGAAAGTTATATAAACATAACTCCAAAACCAAACATGCTTTATGTCTAAAAATTCCTGTAATATTGTAACGATGTTGGTTTTACCAGAATCAGGTATTTTGGTAAGGTTTACAAATACAAAAAATAGGTTTTACTCATAATGACAGTATAACTGCCACACTCAATATGACAGTTATTTAAACATAACTCCTAAACCAAACATGATAAATGACTAATTATGCCTGGAGAAATGTATCTTTGTGAGTTTTACTGGGGAAAAAAAAATTGTAAGGTTTATAAAGAAACGTTATTTTTTTTTTTACTCAATAAGATGGTATAACTGTCATACTAAATATGAAAGTTGTATAAACATAACTCCAAAACCAAACATGCGTTATGTCTAAAAATGCCTGCAATATTG
The DNA here is from genome assembly GCF_033978685.3 of Nerophis lumbriciformis. Taxonomy (NCBI): domain Eukaryota; kingdom Metazoa; phylum Chordata; class Actinopteri; order Syngnathiformes; family Syngnathidae; genus Nerophis; species Nerophis lumbriciformis. The sequence goes on along the minus strand of NW_027316828.1, from coordinate 23,078 downwards.
TATCTATGTGATTTTTACCAGAATCAGGTATTTTTGGTAAGGTTTACAAATACAAAAATTAGGTTTTACTCACTCTGACAGTATACTGTCACATTCAATCTGACAGTTATTTAAACATACTGTAACTCCTAAACCACGAATACAAATTGGCTAATAATGTCTGGAGAAATGTATCTTTGTGAGTTTTCCTGGAAAAAAAATAAAAAAATTATAAGGTTTGTAAAGACACAAGTTAGTTTTTTTACTTAATATGACAGTAAAACTGTCATACTAAATATGAAAGTTAAATAAACATAACTCCAAAACTGAACTGCAATACGTCTAAAAATGCCTGTAATATTGAATCTATATGAGTTTTACCAGATTCAGGTATTTTGGTAAGGTTTACAAATACAAAAATTGGGTTTTACTCATAATGACAGTATAACTTCCATTTTCAAAATAACAGTTATTTAAACATAACTCCTAAACCAAACATGTTAAATAGCTAATAATGCCTAGGGAAATGTATCTTTGTGAGTTTTACTAGAAAAACATATTTTGTAAGGTTTGTAAAGAAAAAGTTTTTTTTTTTTTTTTTTACTAATATGATGGTATAACTGTCAAACTAAATATAAAAGTAATATAAACATCATTCCAAAACCAAACTCCTAAACCAAACTTGCAATCCGTCTTAAACTGCCTGTAATATTGAATCAATATGAGTTTTACCAGAATCACGTATTTTGGTAAGGTTCACAAATACAAAACTTGGGTTTTACTCATAATGACAGTATAACTGCATTATTTGATATGACAGTTATTTAAACATAACTCCTAAACCAAACATGGCAAATAGCTAATAATGCCTGGAAAAATGTATATAAACATAACTCCAAAACCAAACATGCATTATGTCTAAAAATGCCTGTAATTTTGTATCTATGTGAGTTTTACCAGAATCAGGAATTTTGGTAAGGTTTATAAATACAAAAATTAGGTTTTACTCATAATGACAGTATAACTGCCACCCTCAATATGACGGTTATGTTAACATAACTCCTAAACCACACATGCAAAATGGCTAATAATGCCTGGAGAAATGTGTCTTTGTGAGTTTTACAGGGGGAAAAAAATATTTTGTAAGGTTTAATAAGACACAAAATAGTTTTTTTTATTCAATATGTTTGTATAACTGTCATAATAAATGTAAAAGTTATATAAACATAACTCCAAAACCAAACATGCATTATGTCTAAAAATGCCTGTAATATTGAATCTATGTGAGTTTTACTAGAATCAGGTATTTTGTTAAGGTTTACAAATACAAAAATTAGGTTTTACTCACTATGACAGATACTGTCACATTCAATCTGACTGTTATTTAAACACAAATTCTAAACCACAGATGCAAAATGGCTAATAATAACCGGAGAAATGTATTTTTGTGAGTTTTCCTGGAAAAAAAACATTTTGTAAGGTTTGTATTGACACACATTAGTTTTTTTTACTCAATATGATGGAAACATGCTTTATGTCTAAAAAAATCTTGTAATATTTTATCCATGTGAGTTTTATCAGAATCAGTTATTTTGGTAATTTTACAAATACAAAAGATAGGTTTTACTCATAATGAAAGTATACTGTCACATTCAATCTGACTGTTATTTAAACAAAACTCTAAACCAAACATGGTTAATGGCTAATAATGCCTGGAGAAATGTATCTTTGTGAGTTTTAGTGGAATTTTTTTTTTTTAAGGTTTATAAAGACACAAGTTAGTTTTTTTTACTCAATATGACAGTATAACTGTAATACTAAATGTAAAAAATATATAAACATAACTCCAAAACCAAACATGCATTATGTTTAAAAATGCCTGTAATTTTGTATCCATGCAAGTTTTACTAAAATCAATTGTTGTAGTAAGGTTTGCAATTACAAAATATTGGTTTTACTTGGCCGACAGGCCAAGCGGTGTGCGGCTTCAGCGGTCGCGGAGGCAAAAACTCGGACATGGGAGGAGTTCGGGGAAGCCATGGAAAACGACTTCCGGACGGCTTCGAAGCGATTCTGGACCACCATCCACCGCCTCAGGAAGGGGAAGCAGTGCACTACCAACACCGTGTATGGTGCGGATGGTGTTCTGCTGACCTCGACTGCGGAAGTTGTGGATCGGTGGAGGGAATACTTCGAAGACCTCCTCAATCCCACCAACACGTCTTCCTATGAGGAAGCAGTGCCTGAGGAATCTGTGGTGGGCTCTCCTATTTCTGGGGCTGAGGTTGCTGAGGTAGTTAAAAAGCTCCTCGGTGGCAAGGCCCCGGGGGTGGATGAGATCCGCCCGGAGTTCCTTAAGGCTCTGGATGCTGTAGGGCTGTCTTGGTTGACAAGACTCTGCAGCATCGCGTGGACATCGGGGGCAGTACCTCTGGATTGGCAGACCGGGGTGGTGGTTCCTCTCTTTAAAAAGGGGAACCGGAGGGTGTGTTCTAACTATCGTGGGATCACACTCCTCAGCCTTCCCGGTAAGGTCTATTCAGGTGTACTGGAGAGGAGGCTACGCCGGATAGTCGAACCTCGGATTCAGGAGGAACAGTGTGGTTTTCGTCCTGGTCGTGGAACTGTGGACCAGCTCTATACTCTCGGCAGGGTCCTTGAGGGTGCATGGGAGTTTGCCCAACCAGTCTACATGTGCTTTGTGGACTTGGAGAAGGCATTCGACCGTGTCCCTCGGGAAGTCCTGTGGGGAGTGCTCAGAGAGTATGGGGTTTCGGACTGTCTGATTGTGGCGGTCCGCTCCCTGTATGATCAGTGTCAGAGCTTGGTTCGCATTGCCGGCAGTAAGTCGGACACGTTTCCGGTGAGGGTTGGACTCCGCCAAGGCTGCCCTTTGTCACCGATTCTGTTCATAACTTTTATGGACAGAATTTCTAGGCGCAGTCAAGGCGTTGAGGGGATCCGGTTTGGTGGCTGCAGGATTAGGTCTCTGCTTTTTGCAGATGATTTGGTCCTGATGGCTTCATCTGGCCAGGATCTTCAGCTCTCACTGGATCGGTTCGCAGCTGAGTGTGAAGCGACTGGGATGAGAATCAGCACCTCCAAGTCCGAGTCCATGGTTCTCGCCCGGAAAAGGGTGGAGTGCCATCTCCGGGTTGGGGAGGAGATCTTGCCCCAAGTGGAGGAGTTCAAGTACCTCGGAGTCTTGTTCACGAGTGAGGGAAGAGTGGATCGTGAGATCGACAGGCGGATCGGTGCGGCGTCTTCAGTAATGCGGACGCTGTATCGATCCGTTGTGGTGAAGAAGGAGCTGAGCCGGAAGGCAAAGCTCTCGATTTACCGGTCGATCTACGTTCCCATCCTCACCTATGGTCATGAGCTTTGGGTTATGACCGAAAGGACAAGATCACGGGTACAAGCGGCCGAAATGAGTTTCCTCCGCCGGGTGGCGGGGCTCTCCCTTAGAGATAGGGTGAGAAGCTCTGTCATCCGGGGGGAGCTCAAAGTAAAGCCGCTGCTCCTCCGCATCGAGAGGAGCCAGATGAGGTGGTTCGGGCATCTGGTCAGGATGCCACCCGAGCGCCTCCCTAAGGAGGTGTTTAGGGCATGTCCGACCGGTAGGAGGCCACGAGGAAGACCCAGGACACGTTGGGAAGACTATGTCTCCCGGCTGGCCTGGGAACGCCTCGGGATCCCCCGGGAGGAGCTGGACGAAGTGGCTGGGGAGAGGGAAGTCTGGGTTTCCCTGCTTAGGCTGCTGCCCCCGCGACCCGACCTCGGATAAGCGGAAGAAGATGGATGGATGGATGGATGGGTTTTACTCACCATGATAGTATACTGTCACATTCAATTTGACAGTTATTTAAACATAACTACCAAACCACACATGCAAAATGGCTATAATGACTGGAGAAATGTATCTTTGTGAGATTACTGGAAAAACATATTTTGTAAGGTTTGTAAAGAAACAATTTAGTTTTTTTTACTTAATATGATGAGGTAGCGACTTTTCCAGGGTGTACCCCGCCTTCCGCCCGATTGTAGCTGAGGTAGGCTCCAGCCCCCTCGCGACCCCGAAGGGAATAAGCGGTAGAAAATGGATGGATGGATGGACAGTATAACTGTCATACTAAATGTAAAAGTAGTATAAACATAACTCCAAAACCAAACATGCATTATGTCTAAAAATGCCTGTAATATTGTATCCATGTGAGTTTTACTAGAATCAGTTGTTTTTGTAAGTTTTGCAAATACAAAATATTGGTTTTACTCACTATGACAGTATACTGTCACATTCAATCTGTATGCTATTTAAACATAACTCCTAAACCACACATGCAAAATGACTAATAATGCCTGGAAAAATGTATCTCTGTGAATTTTACTGGAAAAAAATATTTTGTAAGGTTTGAAAATTACAAGTTTGTTATTTTTTACTCAATTTGACAGTATAACTATCATACTAAATATGAAAGTTATATACACATAACTCTAAAACCAAACTTGCAATCCGTCTAAAAATGCCTGTAATATTGAATCTATGTGAGTTTTACTAAAATCAGGTATTTTGGTAAGGTTTACAAATACAAAAATTAGGTTTTACTCATAATGACCGTATAACTGCCACATTTAACATGACAGGTATTTAAACATAATTCCTAGACCAAACATGATAAATGGCTAATAATGCCTGGAGAAATGTATCTTTGTGAGTTTTACAGGAAAAAAAATAATTTGTAAGGTTTATAAAGACACAAGGTAGTTTTTTTACTCAATATGATGGTATAACCGTCATACTAAATATGACAGTTGTATAAACATAACTCCAAAAACAAACATGAATTTTGTCTAAAAATACCTGTAATATTGTATCTATGTGAGTTTTACCAAAATCAGGTATTTTGGTAAGGTTTACAAATACAAAAATTTGGTTTTACTCACTATGACAGGATACTGTCACATTCAATCTGATAGTTATGTAAACATAACTCCTAAACCACACATAATGCCTGGAGAAATGTATCTTTGTGAGTTTTACTAGGAAACATTTTTTGTAAGGTTTGTAAAGACACACGTTAGTTTTTTTTACTCAATATGACAGTATAACTGTCATACTACATGCAAAAAATATATAAACATGACTCTAAAACCAAACTTGCAATCCGTCTAAAAATGTCTGTTATATTGAATCTATGTGAGTTTTACCAAAATGAGGTATTTTGGTAAGGTTGACAAATAAAAAAAATAGGTTTTACTGATAGTGACATTATAAGTGCCACACTCAATATGACAGTTATTTAAACATAACTCACAAGCGACACATGAAAATGGCTATTAATCCTGGAGAAATGTATTTTTGTTAGTTTTACTAGAGTAATGATCTTTTGTAAGGTTTGCAAAGACACAAGTTTTTTTACTCAATATGACGGTATAACTGTCAAACTAAATGAAAAAGTTACAGAAACATAACTCCAAAACCAAACTCAAAAATCAAACATGCAATCCGTTTAAAAATGCCTGTAATATTAAATATATGTGAGTTTTATCAGAATCAGGTATTTTGGTAAGGTTTACAAATACAAAAATTGGGTTTTACTCATAATGACAGTAAAACTGCCATAATCAAAATAACAGTTATTTAAACATAACTCCTAAACCAAACATGCTAAATGGATATTAATGCCTGGAGAAATGTATAAAAACATAACTTCAAAACCAAACATGCATTATGTCTAAAAATGCCTGTAGTATTGTATCTATGTGAGTTTTACCAGAATCAGGTATTTTGGTAAGGTTTACATATACACAAATTTGGTTTTACTCATAATGACAGTATAACTGCCACATTTAATATGACAGTTATGTAAACATAACTCCTATACCACACATGCAAAATGGTTAATAATGCCTGGAGAAATGTATCTTTGTGAGTTTTGCTGGAAAAAACAAATTTGTAAGGTTTATAAAGATACAAGTTAAATTTTTTACTCAATATGATGATATAACTGTCATACTAAATATGAAAGTTATATAAACATAACTCCAAAACCAATGAATCTATGTTCGTTTTACTAGAATCAGGTATTTTGGTAAGGTTTACAATAACAAAAATTAGGTTTTACTCATAATGACAGAATAACTGCCACATTCAATTTGACAGTTATGTAAACATAACTCCTAAACCACACATGCAAAATGGTTAATAATGCCTGGAGAAATGTACCTTTTTAAGTTTTATAGGAAAAAATTTTTTTTTTGTAAGGTTTGTAAAGACTGCGATTAGTTGGCGACTTGTCCAGGGTGTAGCCCGCCTTCCGCCCGATTGTAGCTGAGATAGGCTCCAGTGCCCCCCGTGACCCCAAAGGGAATAAGCGGTAGAAATGGATGGATGAATGGGTTTGTAAAGACACAAGTTATTTTTTTATTACTCAATATGACAGTATTGGGATATGACTGTCATACTAAATGTAAAAAAATTATAAACATAACTCCAAACCAAACATGCATTATGTCTAAAAATGCCTGTAATATTGTATTCATGTAAGTTTAACTAGAATCAGTTGTTTTTGTACGGTTGAAAAATACAAAATATTGGTTTTACTCACTATGACAGTATACTGTCACATTCAATCTGACAATTATTTAAACATAACTCCTAAACCAAACATGATTTATGTCTAAAAATTCCTGTAATATTGTATCTATATGAGTATTACCAGAATAAGGTATTTTGGTAAGGTTTACAAATACAAAAAATAGGTTTTATTCATAATGACAATATAACTGCCACACTCAACATGACAGTTATTTAAACATAATTCCTAAACCAAACATGATAAATGGCTAATAATGCCTGGATAAATGTATCTTTGTGATTTTTATTAGAAACAAATATTTTGTAAGGTTTGTAAAGACAAAAGTTAGTTTTTTTTTATTTAATATGATGGTATAACTGTCATACTAAATATGAAAGTTATATAAACATAATTCCAAAACCAAACTTCTAAACCAAACTTGCAATATGTCTTAAACTGCCTGTAATATTTAATCTATGTGAGTTTGACCAGAATCAGGTATTTTGGTAAGGTTTACAAATACAAAACTTGGGTTTTATTCATAATGACAGTGAAATTGCAACATTTGATATGACAGTTATTTAAACATAACTCCTAAACCAAACATGATAAATGGCTAATAATGCCTGGAGAAATGTATCATTGTGAGTTTTACTGGAAACAAATAATTTGTAAGGTTTATAAAGACACAAGTTAGTTTTTTTTATTTATTATGTTGGTATAACTTTCATACTAAATATGAAAGTTATATAAACATAACTCCAAAACAAAAACATGCTTTATGTCTAAAAATTCCTGTAATATTTTTTATGTGAGTTTTACCAGAATCAGGTATTTTGGCAAGGTTTACAATTACAAAAATTATGTTTTACTCTTAATGACAGTATAACTGCCACATTGACTGCCACCAAACATGCATTGTGTCTAAAAATGCTTATAATTTTGTGTCCATGTGAGTTTTACTATAATCAGTTGTTTTTGTAAGGTTTACAAATACAAAATATTAGTTTTACTCATAATGACAGTATACTGTCACAATCAATCTGACAAAATGGCTAATAATGCCTTGAGGAATGTATCTTTGTGAGTTTTACTGGAAACAATATTTTGTAAGGTATGTAAAGACACAAGTTAGTTTTTTTTACACAATTTAACAGTTTCGCTGTCATACTATATATGAAAGTTATATAAACATAATTCCAAAACCAAATATGCAATCTGTCTAAAAATGCCTGTAATATTGAATATATGTGAGTTTTATCAGATTCAGGTATTTTGGTAAAGTTTACGAATACAAAAATTAGGTTTTACTCATAGTGACAGTATAACTGCCACACTAAATATGACAGTTAATTAAACATAACTCCTAAAACACAAATGCAAAATGACTAATAATGCCTAGAGAAATGTATATTTGTGAATTTTAATGGTAAACAATATTTTGTAAGGTTTGTAAAGATAAAAATTAGGTTTTTTTACTTAAAATGATGGTATAACTGTCATACTAAATATGAAAGTTATATAAACATAACTCCAAAACCAAACATGCTTTATGTCTAAAAATTCCTGTAATATTGGGTTTTACCAGAATCAGGTATTTTGGTAAGGTTTACAAATACCAAAAATAGGTTTTACTCATAATGACACACAATACAATAACTGCCACACTCAATATGACAGTTATTTAAACATAACTCCTAAACCAAAGATGATAAATGGCTAATTATGCCTGGAGAAATGTATCTTTGTGAGTTTTGCTTGGGAAAAAAAAATGTAAGGTTTATAAAGACACAATTTTTTGTTTTTTTTTACTCAGTTTGATGGTATAACTGTCATACTAAATATGAAAGTTGTATAAACATAACTCCAAAATCAAACATGCATTATGTCTAAAAATGCCTTCAATATTGTATCTATGTGATTTTTACCAGAATCAGGTATTTTTGGCAAGGTTTACAAATACAAAAATTAGGTTTTACTCACTATGACAGTATACTGTCACATTCAATCTGACAGTTATTTAAACATACTGTAACTCCTAAACCACAAATACAAAATGGCTAATAATGCCTGGAGAAATGTATCTTTGTGAGTTTTCCTGGAAAAAAAAAACATTTTATAAGGTTTGTAAAGACACAAGTTAGTTTTTTTTTTTACTTAATATGACAGTATAACTGTCATACTAAATATGAAAGTTAAATAAACATAACTCCAAAACCAAACTTGCAATACGTCTAAAAATGCCTGTAATTTTGAATCTATGTGAGTTTTACCAGAATCAGGTATTTAGGTAAGGTTTACAAACATAACATAACTCCTAAACCAAACATGCTAAATGGCTAATAATGCCTGGAGAAATGTATCTTAGTGAATTTTACTAGAAAAAAATATTTTGTAAGGTTTGTAAAGACGAAAGTTATTTTTTTTTACTGAATATGATGGTATAACTGTCAAACTAAATATAGAATTAATATAAACATAATTCCAAAAACAAACTCCTAAACCAAACTTGCAATCCGTCTTAAACTGCCTGTAATATTGAATCTATATGAGTTTTACCAGAATCAGGTATTTTGGTAAGGTTTACAAATACAAAACGTGGGTTTTACTCATAATGACAGTATAACTGCATTATTTGATATGACAGTTATTTAAACATAACTCCGAAACCAAAGATGATAAAAGGCTAATAATGCCTGGAAAAATGTATATACACATAACTCCAAAACCAAACATGCATTATGTCTAAAAATGCCTGTAATATTGTATCTATGTGAGTTTTACCAGAATCATGTATTTTGGTAAGGTTTATAAATACAAAAATTAGGTTTTACTCATAATGACAGTATAACTGCCACCCTCAATATGACAGTTATGTAAACATAACTCCTAAACCACACATGCAAAATGGCTAATAATGCCTGGAGATATGTATCTTTGTGAGTTTTACAGGAAAAAAAAATATTTTGTAAGGTTTGTAAAGACAAAAGTTAGTTTTTTTTTATTCAATATGTTTGTATAACTGTCATAATAAATGTAAAAGTTATATAAACATAACTCCAATACCAAACATGCAATTCATCTAAAAATGCCTGTAATATTGAATCTATGTTAGTTTAACTAGAATCAGGTATTTTGTTAAGGTTTACATTTAAAATAATAGGTTTTACTCTCTATGACAGTATACTGTCACATTCAATCTGACTGTTTTTTAAACATACATTCTAAACCACAGATGCATAATGGCTAATATTAACTGGAGAAATGTATTTTTGTGAGTTTAACTGGAAAAAAAAATATTTTGTAAGGTTTGTATAGACACAAGTTAGTTTTTTTTACTCAATATGATGGAAAAATGCTTTATGTTTAAAAAATCCTGTAATATTTTATCTATGTGAGTTTTATCAGAATCAGTTATTTTGGTAATTTTACAAATACTGCCACACTCAATTTGACAATTATTTAAACATAACTCTAAACCAAACATGAATAATGGCTAATAATGCCTGGAGAAATGTATCTTTGTGAGTTTTACTGGAAAAAAATCATTTTTAAGGTTTAAAAAGACACAAGTTAGTTTTTTTTACTCAATATGACAGTATAACTGTAATACTAAATGTAAAAAATATATAAACATAACTCCAAAACCAAACATGCATTATGTTTAAAAATGCCTGTAATTTTGTATCCATGCGAGTTTTACTAAAATCAATTGTTGAAGTAAGGTTTGCAAATACAAAATATTGGTTTTACTCACCATGATAGTATACTGTCACATTCAATTTGACAGTTATTTAATCATAACTACCAAACCACACATGCAAAATGGCTATAATGCCAGGAAAAATGTATCTTTGTGAGATTACTGGAAAAAAATATTTTGTAAGGTTTGTAAAGAAACAATTTAGCTTTTTTTTTACTTAATATGATGAGATGGCGACTTTTCCAGGGTGTACCCCGCCTTCCGCCCGATTGTAGCTGAGATAGGCTCCAGCACCCCCTGCAACCCCGAAGGGAATAAGCGGTAGAAAATGGATGGATGGATGGACAGTATAACTGTCATACTAAATGTAAAAGTAGTATAAACATAACTCCAAAACCAAACATGCATTATGTCTAAAAATGCCTGTAATATTGTATCCATTTGAGTTTTACTAGAATCAGTTGTTTTTGTAAGTTTTGCAAATACAAAATATTGGTTTTACTCACTATGACAGTATACTGTCACATTCAATCTGACTGTTATTTAAACAAAACTCTAAACCAAACATGGTTAATGGCTAATAATGCCTGGAGAAATGTATCTTTGTGAGTTTTACTGGAATTTTTTTTTTTTAAGGTTTATAAAGACACAAGTTAGTTTTTTTTACTCAATATGACAGTATAACTGTAATACTAAATGTAAAAAATATATAAACATAACTCTAAAACCAAACATGCATTATGTTTAAAAATGCCTGTAATTTTGTATCCATGCAAGTTTTACTAAAATCAATTGTTGTAGTAAGGTTTGCAATTACAAAATATTGGTTTTACTCACCATGATAGTATACTGTCACATTCAATTTGACAGTTATTTAAACATAACTACCAAACCACACATGCAAAATGGCTATAATGACTGGAGAAATGTATCTTTGTAAGATTACTGGAAAAACATATTTTGTAAGGTTTGTAAAGAAACAATTTAGTTTTTTTTACTTAATATGATGAGATGGCGACTTTTCCAAGGTGTACACCGCCTTCCGCCCAATTGTAGCTGAGATAGGCTCCAGCCCCCTCGCGACCCCGAAGGGAATAAGCAGTAGAAAATGGACGGATGGATGGACAGTATAACTGTCATACTAAATGTAAAAGTAGTATAAACATAACTCCAAAACCAAACATGCATTATGTCTAAAAATGCCTGTAATATTGTATCCATGTGAGTTTTACTAGAATCAGTTGTTTTTGTAAGTTTTGCAAATACAAAATATTGGTTTTACTCACTATGACAGTATACTGTCACATTCAATCTGTATGCTATTTAAACATAACTCCTAAACCACACATGCAAAATGACTAATAATGCCTGGAAAAATGTATCTCTGTGAATTGTACTGGAAAAAAATATTTTGTAAGGTTTGTAAAATTACAAGTTTGTTATTTTTTACTCAATTTGACAGTATAACTATCATACTAAATATGAACGTTATATACACATAACTCTAAAACCAAACTTGCAATCCGTCTAAAATGCCTGTAATATTGAATCTATGTGAGTTTTACCAAAATCAGGTATTTTGGTAAGGTTTACAGATACAAAAATTAGGTTTTACTCATAATGACCATATAACTGCCACATTTAACATAAATGATAAATGATAAATGGGTTGTACTTGAATAGCGCTTTTCTACCTTCAAGGTACTCAAAGCGCTTTGACACTACTTCCACATTTATCCATTCACACACACATTCACACACTGATGGAGGGAGCTGCCATGCAAGGCGCTAACCAGCACCCATCAGGAGCAAGGGTGAAGTGCCTTGCTCAGGACACAACGGACATGACGAGGTTGGTACTAGGTGGGGATTGAACCAGGGACCCTCGGGTTGCGCACGGCCACTAACCCACTGCGCCACGCCGTCCCATGACAGGTATTTAAACATAATTCCTAAACCAAACATGATAAATGGCTAATAATGCCTGGAGAAATGTATCTTTGTGAGTTTTACAGGAAAAAAATAATTTGTAAGGTTTATAAAGACACAAGGTAGTTTTTTTTACTCAATATGATGGTATAACCGTCATACTAAATATGACAGTTATATAAACATAACTCCAAAAACAAACATGAATTTTGTCTAAAAATACCTGTAATATTGTATCTATGTGAGTTTTACCAGAATCAGGTATTTTGGTAAGGTTTACAAATACAAAAATTTGGTTTTACTCACTATGACAGGATACTGTCACATTCAATCTGACAGTTATGTAAACATAACTCCTAAACCACACATGCAAAATGGCTAATAATGCCTGGAGAAATGTATCTTTGTGAGTTTTACTAGGAACATTGTTTTGTAAGGTTTGTAAAGACACAAGTTAGTTTTTTTTACTCAATATGACGGTATAACTGTCATACTACATGCAAAAAATATATAAACATGACTCCAAAACCAAACTTGCAATCCGTCTAAAAATGTCTGTTATATTGAATCTATGTGAGTTTTACCAAAATAAGGTATTTTGGTAAGGTTGACAAATAAAAAAAATAGGTTTTACTGATAGTGACATTATAAGTGCCACACTCAATATGACAGTTATTTAAACATAACTCATAAGCGACACATGAAAATGGCTATTAATCCTGGAGAAATGTATTTTTGTTAGTTTTACTAGAGTAATGATCTTTTGTAAGGTTTGCAATATGACGGTATAACTGTCAAACTAAGAAAAAGTTACAGAAACATAACTCCAAAACCAAACTCAAAAATCAAACATGCAATCCGTTTAAAAATGCCTGTAATATTAAATATATGTGCGTTTTATCAGAATCAGGTATTTTGGTAAGGTTTACAATACCAAAATTAGGTTTTACTCATAATGACAGTATAACTGCCACGCTCAATATGACAGTTATTTAAACATAACTCCTAAAACACACATGCAAAATGACTAATAATGCGTGGAAAAATGTATCTTTGTGATTTTTACTGGAAAAAAATATTTTGTAAGGTTTGTAAAGATACTGTTTTTTGTTTTTTTTTAACTCAATATGATGGTATAACCTCCTCTCTGAGCTGCCACCTTAACGTGGTAGAGGAGTTTGCGTGTCCCAATGATCCTAGGAGCTATGTTGTCCGGGGGCTTGATGCCCCCTGGTAGGGTCTCCCAAGACAAACTGGTCCTAGGTGAGGGATCAGACAAAGAGCAGCTCGAAGACCTCTATGAAGAAAACGACTAAGGAACCCAGATTTCCCTCGCCCGGACGCGGGTCACCGGGGCCCCCCTCTGGAGCCAGGCCCGGAGGTGGGGCACGATGGCGACCGCCTGGTGGCCGGGCCTGTCCCCATGGGGCCCGGCCGGGCACAGCCCGAAGAGGCAACGTGGGTCCCCCCTCCAATGGGCTCACCACCCATAGCAGGGGTCATAGAGGTCGGGTGCAGTTATACTGTCATATTGAGTAAAAAAAACTAACGTGTGTCTTTACAAACCTTACAAAATATGTGTCCTAGTAAAACTCACAAAGATACATTTCTCCAGGCATTATTAGCCATTTTGCATGTGTGGTTTAGGAGTTGTGTTTACATAAATGTCAGATTGAATGTGACAGTATACTGTCATAGTGAGTAAAACCTAATTTTTGTATTTGTAAACCTTACTAAAATACCTGATTCTGGTAAAACTCACATATTACAGGTATTTTTCATGTTTGTTTTTGGAGTTATGTTTATATAACTTTCATATTTAGTATGACGGTTATACCATCATATTGAGTAAAAAAAAATACCTTGTGTCTTTATAAACCTTACAAATTATTTTTTTCCTGTAAAACTCACAAAGATACATTTCTCCAGGCATTATTAGCCATTTATCATGTTTGGTTTAGGAATTATGTTTAAATACCTGTCATGTTAAACGTGGCAGTTATATTGTCATTATGAGTAAAACCTATTTTTTGTATTTGTAAACCTTACCAAATACCTGATTCTGGTAAAAATCACATAGATACAATATTACAGGAATTTTTAGACATAAGGCATGTTTGGTTTTGGAGTTATGTTTATATAACTTTCATATTTAGTATGACAGTTAAACAATCATATTGAGTAAAAAAAAATAATTTGTGTCTTTACAAACCTTACAAAATATTTTTTTTTCATTAAAATTCACAAAGATACATTTTTCCAGGCATTATTAGCCATTTTGCATTTGTTTTTTAGGAGTTTTGTTTAAAAAACTGTCATGTTGAGTGTGGCAGTTATACTGTCATGAGTAAAACCTAATTGTTGTATTTGTAAACCTTACCAAAATACCTGATTTTGGTAAAACTCACATAGATTCAATATTACAGGCATTTTTAGACGTATTGCAAGTTTGCCTATCTCAGCTACAATCGGGCAGAAGGCGGGTTACACCTTGGAAAAGTCGCCACCTCATCATAGTCATTTATGTTTAAATAACTGTCAAATTGAATGTGACAGTATACTATCATAGTGAGTAAAACCAATATTTTGTATTTGCAAACCTTACTACAACAATTGATTTTAGTAAAACACACAAGATACAAAATTACAGGCATTTTTAAACATTATGCATGTTTGGTTTTGGAGTTATGTTTATATATTTTTTACATTTAGTATTACAGTTATACTGTCATATTGAGTAAAAAAAACTAACTTGTGTCTTTATAAACCTTAAAAAAAAAAAATTCCAGTAAAACTCACAAAGATACATTTCTCCAGACATTATTAGCCATTAACCATGTTTGGTTTAGAGTTATGTTTAAATAACTGTCATATTGAGTGTGGCAGATATACTGTCATTATGAGTAAAACCTATTTTTTGTATTTGTAAAATTACCAAAATAACTGATTCTGATAAAACTCACATGGATAAAATATTACAGGATTTTTTTAGACATAAAGCTGTTTCCATCATATTGAGTAAAAAAAACTAACTTGTGTCCATACAAACCTTACAAAACATTTTTTTTCCAGTAAAACTCACAAAAATACATTTCTCCAGTTAATGTTAGCCATTTTGCATCCGTGGTTTAGAATTTGTGTTTAAATAACAGTCAGATTGAATGTGACAGTATACTGTCATAGTGAGTAAAACCTTATTTTTGTAAACCTTAAAAAAATACCTGATTCTAGTAAAACTCACATAGATTCAATATTACAGGCATTTTTAGACGGATTGCATGTTTGGTATTGGAGTTATGTTTATATAACTTTTACATTTATTATGACAGTTATACAAACATATTGAATAAAAAAACATATTTTGTGTCTCATCAAACCTTACAAAATATTTTTTTTCCTGTAAAACTCACAAAGATACATTTCTCCAGGCATTATTAGCCATTTTGCATGTGTGGTTTAGGAGTTATGTTAACATAACCGTCATATTGAGGGTGGCAGTTATACTGTCATTATGAGTAAAACCTAATTTTTGTATTCATAAACCTTACCAAAATTCCTGATTCTGGTAAAACTCACATAGATACAATATTACAGGCATTTTTAGACATAATGCATGTTTGGTTTTGGAGTTATGTTTATACACATTTTTCCAGGCATTATTAGCCATTTATCATGTTTGGATTAGGAGTTATGTTTAAATAACTGTCATATCAAATAATGCAGTTATACTGTCATTATGAGTAAAACCCAAGTTTTGTATTTGTAAACCTTACCAAAATACCTGATTCTAGTTAAAACTCATATAGATTCAATATTACAGGCAGTTTAAGATGGATTGCAAGTTTGGTTTAGGAGTTTGGTTTTGGAATGATGTTTATATTACTTTTATATTTAGTTTGACAGTTATACCATCATATTGAGTAAAAAAAACAAAAAACTTTTGTCTTTACAAACCTTACAAAATATTTGTTTTCTAGTAAAATTCACAAAGATACATTTCTCCAGGCATTATTAGCTATTTAGCATGTTTGGTTTAGGAGTTATGTTTAAATAACTGTTATTTTGAATATGGCAGTTATACTGTCATTATGAGTAAAACCCAATTTTTGTATTTGTAAACCTTACCAAAATACCTGATTCTGGTAAAACTCACATAGATTCAATATTACAGGCAGTTTAAGACAGATTGCAAGTTTGGTTTAGGAGTTTGGTTTTGGAATTATGTTTATATAACTTTCATATTTAGTATGACAGTTATACCATCATATTGAGTAAAAAAAAAACTAACTTTTTTCTTTACAAACCTTACAAAATATTGTTTTCTCGTAAAAATCACAAAGATACATTTCTCCAGGCATTATTAGCCATGTATCATGTTTGGTTTAGGAATTATCTTTAAATAACTGTCATGTGGAGTGTGGTAGTTATATTGTCATTATGAGTAAAACCTATTTTTTGTATTTGTAAACCTTACCAAAATACCTGATTCTGGTAAAACTCATATAGATACAATATTATAGGAATTTTTCGACATAAAACATGTTTGGTTTAGGAGTTATGTTTAAATAACTGTCAGATTGAATGTGACAGTATACTGTCATAGTGAGTAAAACCAATATTTTGTATTTGTAAACCTTAAAAAAACAACTGATTCTAGTTAAACTCACATGAATACAATATTACAGGCATTTTTAGACATAATGCATGTTTGGTTTTGGAGTTATGTTTATAATTTTTTTACATTTAGTATGACAGTTATACTGTCATATTGATTAAAAAAAGAAATAACTTGTGTCTTTACAAACCCATCCATCCATCCATTAAATTATTCCCTTTGGGGTCGCGGGAGGCGCTGGAGCTTCTCTCAGCTACGATCGGGCGGAAGGCGGCGTACATCCTGGACAGGTCGCCACCTCATCGCAGTCTTTACAAACCTTACAAAAAAAATTTTTTTCCTGTAAAACTTAAAAAGATACATTTCTCCAGGCATTATTAACCATTTTGCATGTGTGGTTTAGGAGTTTTGTTTACATAACTGTCATATTGAATGTGGCATTTATACTGTCATTATGAGTAAAACCTAATTTTTGTTTTTGTAAACCTTACCAAAATACCTGATTCTAGTAAAACGAACATAGATTCATTGGTTTTGGAGTTATGTTTATATAACTTTCATATTTAGTATGACAGTTATATCATCATATTGAGTAAAAAATTGAACTTGTGTCTTTATAAACCTTACAATTTCGTTTTTTCCAGTAAAACTCACAAAGATACATTTCTCCAGGCATTATTAACCATTTTGCATGTGTGGTATAGGAGTTAAGTTTACATAACTGTCATATTAAATGTGGCAGTTATACTGTCATTATGAGTAAAACCAAATGTGTGTATATGTAAACCTTACCAAATTACCTGATTCTGGTAAAACTCACATAGATACAATACTAAAGGCATTTTTAGACATAATGCATGTTTGGTTTTGGAGTTATGTTTGTATACATTTCTCCAGGCATTAATAGACATTTAGCATGTTTGGTTCAGGAGTTATGTTTAAATAACTGTTATTTTGAATATGGCAGTTATACTGTTTTGGAATTATGTTTATATTACTTTTATATTTAGTTTGACCGTTATACTATCATATTGAGTAAAAAAAAATACGTTTTGTCTTTACAAACCTTACAAAATATGTTTTTCTAGTAAAACTCACAAAGATACATTTCTCCAGGCATTATTAGCCAAGCATGTTTGGTTTAGGAGTTATGTTTAAATAATTTATATTTTGAATATGGCAGTTATACTGTCATTATGAGTAAAACCCAATTTTTGTATTTGTAACCTTACAAAAAATACCTGATTCTGGTAAAACTCACATAGATTTAATATTACAGTTATTTTTAGACGTATTGCAAGTTTGGTTTTGGAGTTATGTTTATTTAACTTTAATATTTAGTATGACAGTTATACTGTCATATTAAGTAAAAAAAAAACGAACTTGTTTCTTTACAAACCTTATGAAAAAAAAAAATTCCAGGAAAACTCACAAAGATACATTTTTCCAGGCATTATTAGCCATTTTTTAATTGTGGTTTAGGAGTTACAGTATGTTTAAATAACTGTCAGATTGAATGTGACAGTATACTGTCATAATGAGTAAAACCTAATTTTTGTATTTGTAACCTTACCAAAAATACCTGATTCTGGTGAAAATCACATAGTTACAATATTGCAGGCATTTTTAGACATAATGCATGTTTGGTTTTGGAGTTATGTTTATACAACTTTTATATTTAGTATGACAGTTATACCATCCATCCATCCATCCATCTTCTTCCGCTTATCCGAGGTCGGGTCGCGGGGGCAGCAGCTTAAGCAAGGAAGCCCAGACTTCCCTCTCCCCAGCCACTTCGTCCAGCTCCTCCCGGGGGATCCCGAGGCGTTCCCAGGCCAGCCGGGAGAGATAGTCTTCCCAGCGTGTCCTGGGTCTTCCCCGTGACCTCCTACCGGTCGGACGTGCCCGAAACACCTTCCTAGGGAGGCGTTCGGGTGGCATCCTGACCAGATGCCCGAACCACCTCATCTGGCTCCTCTCGATGTGGAGGAAGAGCGGCTTTACTTTGAGCTCCCCCCGAATGACAGAGCTTCTCACCCTATCTCTAAGGGAGAGCCCCGCCACTCGGCGGAGGAAACTCATTTCGGCCGCTTGTACCCGTGATCTTGTCCTTTCGGTCATGACCCAAAGCTCATGACCATAGGTGAGGATGGGAACGTAGATCCACCGGTAAATCGAGAGCTTTGCCTTCCGGCTCAGCTCCTTCTTCACCACAACGGATCGATACAGCGTCCGCTGAAGACGCCGCACCGATCCGCCTGTCGATCTCACGATTCACTCTTCCCCCACTCGTGAACAAGACTCCGAGGTACTTGAACTCCTCCACTTGGGGCAAGATCTCCTCCCCAACACGGAGATGGCACTCCACCCTTTTCCGGTAGAGAACCATGGACTCGGACTTGGAGGTGCTGATTCCCATCCCAGTCGCTTCACACTCGGCTGCGAACCGATCCAGTGAGAGCTGAAGATCTTCGCCGGAGGAAGCCATCAGGACCACATCATCTGCAAATAGCAGTGACCTAATCCTGCAGCCACCAAACCAGATCCCCTCAGCGCCCTGACTGCGCCTAGAATTCTGTCCATAAAGGTTATGAACAGAATCGGTGACAAAGGGCAGCCTTGGCAGAGTCCAACCCTCACTGGAAACGTGTCCGACTTACTGCCGGCAATGCGGACCAAGCTCTTACACTGATTATACAGGGAGCGAACTGCCACAATAAGACAGTCCGTTACCCCATACTCTCTGAGCACTCCCCACAGGACAGGTCGAATGCCTTCTCCAAGTCCACAAAGCACATGTAGACTGGTTGGGCAAACTCCCATGCACCCTCAAGGACCCTGCCGAGAGTATAGAGCTGGTCCACAGTTCCACGACCAGGACGAAAACCACACTGTTCCTCCTGAATCCGAGGTTCGACTATCCGGCGTAGCCTCTTCTCCAGTACACCTGAATAGACCTTACCGGGAAGGCTGAGGAGTGTGATCCCACGATAGTTGGAACACACCCTCCGGATCCCTTCTTAAAGAGAGGAACCACCACCCCGGTCTGCCAATCCAGAGGTACCGCCCCCGAAGTCCACGCGATGTTGCAGAGTCTTGTCAACCAAGACAGCCCAACAACATCCAGAGCCTTAAGGAACTCCGGGCGGATCTCATCCACCCACGGGGCCTTGCCACCAAGGAGCTTTTTAACTACCTCGGCAACCTCAGCCCCAGAAATAGGAGAGCCCACCACAGATTCCCCAGGCCCTGCTTCCTCATAGGAAGACGTGCTGGTAGGATTGAGGAGGTCTTCGAAGTATTCCCTCCACCGATCCACAACATCCGCAGTCGAGGTCAGTAGAGCACCATCCCCACCATACACGGTGTTGACACTGCACTGCTTCCCCTTCCTGAGGCGGCGGATGGTGGTCCAGAATTGCTTCGAAGCCGTCCGGAAGTCTTTTTCCATGGCCTCCTCGAACTCCTCCCATGTCCGAGTTTTTGCCTCCGCGACCGCTGAAGCCTGTCGGTACCTGTCTGCTGCCTCAGGAGTCCCATGAGCCAAAAAAACCCGATAGGACTCCTTCTTCAGCCTGACGACATCCCTCACCGCCGGCGTCCACCAACGGGTTCTAGGATTACCGCCACGACAGGCACCAACTACCTTGCGGCCACAGCTCCAATCGGCCGCCTCGACAATAGAGGTACGGAACATTGTCCACTCGGACTCAATGTCCAGCACCTCCCTCGTGACATGTTCAAAGTTCTTCCGGAGGTGGGAATTGAAACTCTCTCTGACAGGAGACTCTGCCAGGCGTTCCCAGCAAACCCTCACAATGCGTTTGGGCCTGCCAGGTCTGTCCGGCATCCTCCCCCACCATCGCAGCCAACTCACCACCAGGTGGTGATCGGTAGAAAGCTCCGCCCCTCTCTTCACCCGAGTGTCCAAAACATGAGACCGCAAATCCGATGACACAACTACAAAGTCGATCATGGAACTGCGGCCTAGGGTGTCCTGGTGCCAAGTGCACATATGGACACCCTTATGTTTGAACATGGTGTTTGTTATCGACAATCTGTGACGAGCACAAAAGTCCAATAACAGAACACCACTCGGGTTCAGATCCGGGCGGCCATTCTTCCCGATCACGCCTCTCCAGGTTTCACTGTCGCTACCAACATAAGCGTTGAAGTCCCCCAGTAGAACGAGGGAATCACCCGGGGGAGCACTCTCCAGTACTCCCTCGAGTGAGTCCAAAAAGGGTGGGTACTCTGAGCTGCCGTTTGGCGCATAAACGCAAACAACAGTCAGGACCCGTCCCCCCACCCGAAGGCGGAGGGAAGCTACCCTCTCGTCCACCGGGTTGAACTCCAACGTGCAGGCTTTGAGCCGAGGGGCAACAAGAATTGCCACCCCAGCCCGTCGCCTCTCACTGCCGGCAACGCCAGAGTGGAAGAGAGTCCAGCCCCTCTCAAGAGAAGTGGTTCCAGAGCCCTTGCTGTGCGTCGAAGTGAGTCCGACTATATCTAGCCGGAACTTCTCCACCTCACGCACTAGCTCAGGCTCCTTCCCCCCCAGCGAAGTGACGTTCCACGTCCCAAGAGCCAGCTTATGTAGCCGAGGATCGGACCGCCAAGCGCCCTGCCCTCGGCTGCCGCCCAGCTCACACTGCACCCGACCTCTATGGCCCCTGCTATGGGTGGTGAGCCCATTGGAGGGGGGACCCACGTTGCCTCTTCGGGCTGTGCCCGGCCGGGCCCCATGGGGACAGGCCCGGCCACCAGGCGCTCGCCATCGTGCCCCACTTCCGGGCCTGGCTCCAGAGGGGGGCCCCGGTGACCCGCGTCCGGCCGAGGGAAATCTGGGTCCTTTGTTTGTGTTCTTCATCGAGGTCTTCGAGCTGCTCTTTGTCTGATCCCTCACCTAGGACCAGTTTGCCTTGGGAGACCCTACCAGGGGGCATAGAAACCCCCGGACAACATAGCTCATAGGATCATTGGGACACGCAAACTCCTCTACCACGGTAAGGTGGCAGCTCAGAGAGTTATACCATCATATTGAGTAAAAAAAAAAATAACTTGTGTCTTTATAAACCTTACAAAAAAAATGTTTCCCAGTAAAACTCACAAAGATACATTTCTCCAGGCATAATTAGCCATTTATCATGTTTGTTTTGGAGTTATGTTTATATAACTTTCATATTTAGTATGGAAGTTATACCATCATATTGAGTAAAAAACTAAAAATAATTTGTATCTTTACAAACCTTACAAAATATTGTTTTCCAGTAAAATTCATAAATATACCATTCTCTAGGCATTATTAGTCATTTTGCATTTGTGTTTTAGGAATTATGTTTAATTAACTGTCATATTGAGTGTTTCAGTTATACTGTCACTTGGCGTAAAACCTAATTTTTGTTTTTGTAAACCTTACCAAAATACCAGATTCTGATAAAACTCACATGTATTCAATATTACAGGCATTTTTAGACGGATTGCATATTTGGTTTTGGAGTTATGTTTATATAACTTTCATATACAGTATGACAGCTATACTGTTAAATTGTGTAAAAAAAACCCAACTAAATCGTGTCTTTACAAACCTTACAAAATATTTTTTCCAGTAAAATTCACAAAGATACATTCCTCAAGGCATTATTAGCCATTTTGTCAGATTAAATGTGACAGTATACTGTCATTATGAGTAAAACTAATATTTTGTATTTGTAAACCTTACAAAAACAACTGATTCTAACTCACATGGATACAAAATTATAGGCATTTTTAGACATCATAAATGTTTGGTGGAAGTCAATGTGGCAGTTATACTGTCATTATGAGTAAAACCTAATTTTTGTATTTTTCAACGTTACCAAAATACCTGATTCTGGTAAAACTCACATAGATACAATACTAAAGGCATTTTTAGACATAATAAATGTTTGGTTTTGGAGTTATGTTTGTATACATTTCTCCAGGCATTAATAGTCATTTAGCATGTTTGGTTCAGGAGTTATGTTTAAATAACTGTTATTTAGAATATGGCAGTTATACTGTCATTATGAGTAAAAGCTAAATTTTGTATTTATAAACCTCACCAAAATACCTGATTCTGGTAAAACTCACATAGATACAATATTACAGGCATTTTAAGACATAATGCATGTTCAGTTTTGGAGTTATTTTTATATAACTTTCATATTTGGTATGACAGTTATACTTTCATATTGAATTAAAAAAACTAATTTGCGTATTTGCAAAACTTACAAAATATATTTTTCTAGTAAAACTA
>NW_027316825.1:12500-28694 GCF_033978685.3 Nerophis lumbriciformis | reverse complement strand
CCTTTCAGTCAGCGCGCAAGCGGCTTGCACGGGCCGTGAGCCGTCGCACACAGCCCGAGGAGTCCCGCGGGGCCAACATCATGCTCGGCTGAGAGTGGTTTTCGGCACGCTGTCCTGCCGGGTCTACGAAGGGGTGGCATGGGTTGCGCGCAGTGTCTCATGGCGCCGCCTAGGGTTCGAAAAAGGTGTTTCCGGAAGCACCGCAGCCGTCGCTGCCCAGGCCCTCCGGCACCACCCGGGGCGTGGGCCCGGATGGCATATGCGCGAAGGGACGCTGGGGCCGAGCCGGAGCGGGTCCGATGTAGGACAACTAGGGCAGACGGGTCGTCTCGATCTCGCTTCAAATCGGGCTTGCCGGGCGGCAATAGAGGCAGACCTGCAGGGCCGGAGGAATCCCCCACCTGGGTAACCGGCTGACGCCGGCCGGTGAGGGCCGCTCCGTGGCAAGTCGTGTTTACCAGAGGGTTAGAGGGGAAAGGGGAAGTGGGCCGGGGCTTTTCCCAGGTCCGAGCCCCTGTCGCTCAAGTCCTGGGAAGCCCCGAGTACCTGGACGGAGGTCCGGGATTTCATTCATACGGGAAAAGTTGAAAATGTGTCCGAGACAGCGCCCCCTAGGCGGACGCGCGCTCCGGACCGAGCCCCTGTCGCTCGAGCCCTGGAAGCACCAAGTACCTGGGTGGAATCAGTTCCAGGATTTCATTCATGCGGGAAAAGTTGAAAATGTGTCCGAGACAGCGCCCCCTAGGCGGACACACGCTCCGGACAGAGCCCCTGTCGCTCAAGCCCTGGAAGTCCTAAATACCTGGGTGGAATCAGTTCCAGGATTTCATTCATGCGGGAAAAGTTGAAAATGTGTCCGGGACAGCGCCCCCTAGGCGGACACACGCTCCGGACAGAGCCCCTGTCGCTCAAGCCCTGGAAGTCCTAAGTACCTGGGTGGAATCAGTTCCAGGATTTCATCCATGCGGGAAAAGTTGAAAATGTGTCCGAGACAGCGCCCCCTAGGCGGACACACGCTCCGGACAGAGCCCCTGTCGCTCAAGCCCTGGAAGCCCTAAGTACCTGGGTGGAATCAGTTCCAGGATTTCATTCATGCGGGAAAAGTTGAAAATGTGTCCGAGACAGCGCCCTCTAGGCGGACACACGCTCCGGACAGAGCCCCTGTCGCTCAAGCCCTGGAAGCCCTAAGTACCTGGGTGGAATCAGTTCCAGGATTTCATCCATGCGGGAAAAGTTGAAAATGTGTCCGAGACAGCGCCCCCTAGGCGGACACACGCTCCGGACAGAGCCCCTGTCGCTCAAGCCCTGGAAGCCCTAAGTACCTGGGTGGAATCAGTTCCAGGATTTCATCCATGCGGGAAAAGTTGAAAATGTGTCCGAGACAGCGCCCCCTAGGCGGACACACGCTCCGGACAGAGCCCCTGTCGCTCAAGCCCTGGAAGCCCTAAGTACCTGGGTGGAATCAGTTCCAGGATTTCATCCATGCGGGAAAAGTTGAAAATGTGTCCGAGACAGCGCCCCCTAGGCGGACACACGCTCCGGACAGAGCCCCTGTCGCTCAAGCCCTGGAAGCCCTAAGTACCTGGGTGGAATCAGTTCCAGGATTTCATTCATGCCGGAAAAGTTGAAAATGTGTCCGAGAAGGCGCCCCTTAGGCGGACACAGGTGTCTGCATGAGCCCCTGTCGCTCAAGCCCTGGAAGTCCTAAGTACCTGGGTGGAATCAGTTCCAGGATTTCATTCATGCGGGAAAAGTTGAAAATGTGTCCGGGACAGCGCCCCCTAGGCGGACACACGCTCCGGACAGAGCCCCTGTCGCTCAAGCCCTGGAAGTCCTAAGTACCTGGGTGGAATCAGTTCCAGGATTTCATTCATGCGGGAAAAGTTGAAAATGTGTCCGAAACAGCGCCCCTTAGGCGGACACAGGTGTCTGCATGAGCCCCTGTCGCTCAGATGCTGGAAGAGCAGTTTGAAAAAGGACCGGGGTAAAGAGGGGGAAAGCACCATATATGTGTCCGGGAAGGCGCCCCTCGGGCGGACACAGGTGTCTGCATGAGCCCCTGTCGCTCAGATGCTGGAAGATCAGTTTGAAAAAGGACCGGGGTAAAGAGGGGGGAAGCACCATATATGTGTCCGGGAAGGCGCCCCTCGGGCGGACACAGGTGTCTGCATGAGCCCCTGTCGCTCAGATGCTGGAAGATCAGTTTGAAAAAGGACCGGGGTAAAGAGGGGGGAAGCACCATATATGTGTCCGGGAAGGCGCCCCTCGGGCGGACACAGGTGTCTGCATGAGCCCCTGTCGCTCAGATGCTGGAAGATCAGTTTGAAAAAAGAACCAGAGGATAGAGGGGAAAAACACCATATTTGTGTCCGAAAATAGCTCACTTTGACTCGGACGCGTTCCCTGTGATTTCAGCCTGTCAGACATGGTGCACATAGTAACGAGATGGAGGTGTTTTGGTCGACCAGGTAAAAAACGAAAAATCGAGAGAAGGTAAAAAGTAGGTGAAAAATTAAGCCTCTCTCGTTAAGGTACTTAGAAAAAATCCCCAAAAAAAAATGAACTCCCATTGAAATGAATGGGGAAAATTTTTTTTCTCGTTTTTTTTCTAAGTACAACAACGAGAGAAGGTAAAAAATGGTTTTTTTTAGCCTCTCTCGTTAAGGTACTTAGAAAAAAACCCAGATTTTTTATTTTCTCGTTTTTTTTCTAAGTACAACAACGAGAGAAGGTAAAAACAGGTGCTTTTTAGCCTCTCTCGTTAAGGTACTTGGAAAAAATCCGAGACATGTTTGGTCTTCCCCACTGACAGTGCGCCTTTGCTGGGTAAGTTGTGGACGTGCCAGGCACCCCCGGGACACCGGTGGAACGCGGCCGGACTCGTGGTACTCCAACCCGGGCATAATTTTGGATATTTCCCGGTCCTTTTTTTCCCCACTTTCCCAACTTTTCTTCTGAATCACAGTGCGCCTTTGCTGGGTAAGTTGTGGACATGGCAGGCACCCCCGGGACACCGGTGGAACGCGGCCGGACTCGTGGTACTCCAACCCGGGCATAATATTGGATCAAATTCGGGACTTTTGCCCACTTTCCCAACTTTTCTTCCCAATCACAGTGCGCCTTTGCTGGGTAAGTTGTGGACATGCCAGGCACCCCCGGGACACCGGTGGAACGCGGCCGGACTCGTGGTACTCCAACCCGGGCATAATTTTGGATCAAATTCGGGACTTTTGCCCACTTTCCCAACTTTTCTTCCCAATCACAGTGCGCCTTTGCTGGGTAAGTTGTGGACATGCCAGGCACCCCCGGGACACCGGTGGAACGCGGCCGGACTCGTGGTACTCCAACCCGGGCATAATTTTGGATCAAATTCGGGACTTTTGCCCACTTTCCCAACTTTTCTTCCCAATCACAGTGCGCCTTTGCTGGGTAAGTTGTGGACATTGTAGGCACCCCGGAACCCTGGTGGAACGCGGCGGGACTTGTGGGACTCGAACCTGGGTGTGACTTTGGACCAAATTCGGGACTTTTGCCCACTTTCCCAACTTTTCTTCCCAATCACAGTGCGCCTTTGCTGGGTGCGTCGTGGACATTGTAGGCACCCCGAGACACTGGTGGAACGCGGCGGGACTTGTGGGACTCGAACCTGGGTGTGATTTTGGACCAAATTCGGGACTTTTGCCCACTTTCCCAACTTTTCTTCCCAATCACAGTGCGCCTTTGCTGGGTGCGTTGTGGACATTGTAGGCACCCCGAGACCCTGGTGGAACGCGGCGGGACTTGTGGGACTCGAACCTGGGTGTGATTTTGGACCAAATTCGGGACTTTTGCCCACTTTCCCAACTTTTCTTCCCACTCACAGTGCGCCTTTGCTGGGTGCGTTGTGGACATTGTAGGCACCCCGGAACCCTGGTGGAACGCGGCGGGACTTGTGGGACTCGAACCTGGGTGTGATTTTGGACCAAATTCGGGACTTTTGCCCACTTTCCCAACTTTTCTTCCCAATCACAGTGCGCCTTTGCTGGGTGCGTTGTGGACATTGTAGGCACCCCGGAACCCTGGTGGAACGCGGCGGGACTTGTGGGACTCGAACCTGGGTGTGATTTTGGACCAAATTCGGGACTTTTGCCCACTTTCCCAACTTTTCTTCCCATTCACAGTGCGCCTTTGCTGGGTAAGTTGTGGACATTGTAGGCACCCCGAGACACTGGTGGAACGCGGCGGGACTTGTGGGACTCGAACCTGGGTGTGATTTTGGACCAAATTCGGGACTTTTGCCCACTTTCCCAACTTTTCTTCCCAATCACAGTGCGCCTTTGCTGGGTGCGTCTTAGGCATTGTAGGCACCCCGGAACACTGGTGGAACGCGGCGGGACTTGTGGGACTCGAACCTGGGTGTGATTTTGGACCAAATTCGGGACTTTTGCCCACTTTCCCAACTTTTCTTCCCAATCACAGTGCGCCTTTGCTGGGTGCGTCTTAGGCATTGTAGGCACCCCGGAACACTGGTGGAACGCGGCGGGACTTGTGGGACTCGAACCTGGGTGTGATTTTGGACCAAATGCGGGACTTTTGCCCACTTTCCCAACTTTTCTTCCCAATCACAGTGCACCTTTGCTGGGTAAGTTGTGGACATTGTAGGCACCCCGGAACCCTGGTGGAACGCGGCGGGACTTGTGGGACTCGAACCTGGGTGTGATTTTGGACCAAATTCGGGACTTTTGCCCACTTTCCCAACTTTTCTTCCCAATCACAGTGCGCCTTTGCTGGGTGCGTTGTGGACATTGTAGGCACCCCGGAACCCTGGTGGAACGCGGCGGGACTTGTGGGACTCGAACCTGGGTGTGATTTTGGACCAAATTCGGGACTTTTGCCCACTTTCCCAACTTTTCTTCCCAATCACAGTGCGCCTTTGCTGGGTGCGTTGTGGACATTGTAGGCACCCCGAGACCCTGGTGGAACGCGGCAGGACTTGTGGGACTCGAACCTGGGTGTGATTTTGGACCAAATTCGGGACTTTTGCCCACTTTCCCAACTTTTCTTCCCAATCACAGTGCGCCTTTGCTGGGTAAGTTGTGGACATGCCAGGCACCCCCGGAACCCTGGTGGAACGCGGCGGGACTTGTGGGACTCGAACCTGGGTGTGATTTTGGACCAAATTCGGGACTTTTGCCCACTTTCCCAACTTTTCTTCCCAATCACAGTGCGCCTTTGCTGGGTAAGTTGTGGACATTGTAGGCACCCCGAGACACTGGTGGAACGCGGCGGGACTTGTGGGACTCGAACCTGGGTGTGATTTTGGACCAAATTCGGGACTTTTGCCCACTTTCCCAACTTTTCTTCCCACTCACAGTGCGCCTTTGCTGGGTAAGTAGTGGACATTGTAGGCACCCCGAGACACTGGTGGAACGCGGCGGGACTTGTGGGACTCGAACCTGGGTGTGATTTTGGACCAAATTCGGGACTTTTGCCCACTTTCCCAACTTTTCTTCCCAATCACAGTGCGCCTTTGCTGGGTGCGTTGTGGACATTGTAGGCACCCCGAGACACTGGTGGAACGCGGCGGGACTTGTGGGACTCGAACCTGGGTGTGATTTTGGACCAAATTCGGGACTTTTGCCCACTTTCCCAACTTTTCTTCCCAATCACAGTGCGCCTTTGCTGGGTGCGTTGTGGACATTGTAGGCACCCCGAGACACTGGTGGAACGCGGCGGGACTTGTGGGACTCGAACCTGGGTGTGATTTTGGACCAAATTCGGGACTTTTGCCCACTTTTCTTCCCAATCACAGTGCGCCTTTGCTGGGTGCGTTGTGGACATTGTAGGCACCCCGGAACCCTGGTGGAACGCGGCGGGACTTGTGGGACTCGAACCTGGGTGTGATTTTGGACCAAATTCGGGACTTTTGCCCACTTTCCCAACTTTTCTTCCCAATCACAGTGCGCCTTTGCTGGGTGCGTCGTGGACATGTCAGGCACCCCGGAACCCTGGTGGAACGCGGCGGGACTTGTGGGACTCGAACCTGGGTGTGATTTTGAATCAAATTTGGGACTTTTGCCCACTTTCCCAACTTTTCTTCCCAATCACAGTGCGCCTTTGCTGGGTGCGTCGTGGACATGTCAGGCACCCCGGAACCCTGGTGGAACGCGGCGGGACTAAGTTCCAAGAGGGCGTTTTTGCCCCCCTCCAAACTCCCTCTCTTTGTTTATAGTGCATATTTTCTGCTGGATCTACTCTCTATTTACTCCAAGGAAAAAAACTAGCCGGTCGCGGCAAATTTTTACAATCGGTCGCCAAACTACGGCACGAGGGCCGAACGCGGTACGCCGGCGTCCAAGATACGGCCCGGGGATTTTTTTGATTTTTTGGGCTTTTTTTGATTTTTTTGGACATGTTGGGCATCCCAGGACTCGGGTGCGACTGCAGGACGTGTGGGGCTCTAACCTGGGTGTGGTTTTTGGTCATTTTTCCGGACTTTTGCCCACTTTCCCAACTTTTCTTCCCAATCACAGTGCGCCTTTGCTGGGTGCGTTGTGGACATTGTAGGCACCCCGGAAC
Organism: Nerophis lumbriciformis; assembly: GCF_033978685.3. NCBI lineage: Eukaryota > Metazoa > Chordata > Actinopteri > Syngnathiformes > Syngnathidae > Nerophis > Nerophis lumbriciformis. The sequence continues at coordinate 22,136 of NW_027316825.1, read as the reverse complement.
CCTGGTGGAACGCGGCGGGACTTGTGGGACTCGAACCTGGGTGTGATTTTGGACCAAATTCGGGACTTTTGCCCACTTTCCCAACTTTTCTTCCCAATCACAGTGCGCCTTTGCTGGGTGCGTTGTGGACATTGTAGGCACCCCGGGACACTGGTGGAACGCGGCGGGACTTGTGGGACTCGAACCTGGGTATAATTTTGGATCAAATTCGGGACTTTTGCCCACTTTTCCAACTTTTCTTCCCCACTCACAGTGCGCCTTTGCTGGGTGCGTTTTGGGCATGTGGGGGGCACCTCGGACTCGGGTGGGACGCGGCGGGACTTGTGGCACTCGTACCTGGGTGTGATTTTTGATCATTTTGTGGACTTTTCCCCAGACACTCTCCACTTGTCTACCCCACTTCCCCTGTGACTTTGCTGGGGGGGCGTTTCCCCGCTGTCCTTTGTAGTGTAAGGGTTACTTTTCTTTTTTTTCTGTCTGAAAATAGGGCCCCAAAAGGCCTCACACTCCCCGGGAAGACCTGATGGACGCCTCGGCGTCACTGAAACAGGCCAATCTGTCTGAAAATATGGCCCACGAAAGGCCTCACATTCCCCGGGAAGACCTGATGGACGCCCCGGCGTCACCGAAATACGGCAAACTGTCTGAAAATAGGGGCTCCAAGGGTTCCCCACTCTTTCTGGCCCACAAAAGGCCTCTCATTCCCCGGGAACACCTGTAGGACTCCCCGGCGTCAAGGAAATACGCCAAACCGTCTGAAAATAGGGGCCCAAAAGAACTGGAAATAATGTGTTTAATTTGGGGGGTGATGTCTATAATTATGGGGGTGCATTGGAGGCGGGAGTCCACTGGAGGGCTCCACACCGTCTGAATATAGGGCCCCAAAAGGCCTGGAATTAATGTATTTAATTTGGGGGGTGCATTTGCAGCGGGAGTCCACCGGAGGGCTCCATTTCCCCACTCTTTTGTTGACATATGGCCACAAAAGGCCTCTCATTCCCCGGGAAGACCTGATGGACGCCCCGGCGTCACCGAAATAAGCCAAACTGTCTGAAAATAGGGGCTCCAAGGGTTCCCCACTCTTTCTGGCCCACAAAAGGCCTCTCATTCCCCGGGAAGACCTGATGGACGCCCCGGCGTCACCGAAATAAGCCAAACTGTCTGAAAATAGGGGCTCCAAGGGTTCCCCACTCTTTCTGGCCCACAAAAGGCCTCTCATTCCCCGGGAACACCAAAAGAACTGGAAATAATGTATCACAGTGCGCCTTTGCTGGGTAAGTTGTGGACATTGTAGGCACCCCGGCACTCTGGTGGAACGCGGCGGGACTTGTGGGACCTTAACCTGGGTATAATTTTGGATCAAATTCGGGACTTTTGCCCACTTTCCCAACTTTTCTTGCCCACTCACAGTGCGCCTTTGCTGGGTAAGTTGTGGACATTGTAGGCACCCCGGCACTCTGGTGGAACGCGGCGGGACTTGTGGGACTCGAACCTGGGTGTGATTTTGGACCAAATTCGGGACTTTTGCCCACTTTCCCAACTTTTCTTCCCAATCACAGTGCGCCTTTGCTGGGTGCGTTGTGGACATTGTAGGCACCCCGGAACCCTGGTGGAACGCGGCGGGACTTGTGGGACTCGAACCTGGGTGTGATTTTGGACCAAATTCGGGACTTTTGCCCACTTTCCCAACTTTTCTTCCCAATCACAGTGCGCCTTTGCTGGGTGCGTCTTAGGCATTGTAGGCACCCCGGAACACTGGTGGAACGCGGCGGGACTTGTGGGACTCGAACCTGGGTGTGATTTTGGACCAAATTCGGGATTTTTGCCCACTTTCCCAACTTTTCTTCCCAATCACAGTGCGCCTTTGCTGGGTAAGTTGTGGACATTGTAGGCACCCCGGAACCCTGGTGGAACGCGGCGGGACTTGTGGGACTCGAACCTGGGTGTGATTTTGGACCAAATTCGGGACTTTTGCCCACTTTCCCAACTTTTCTTCCCAATCACAGTGCGCCTTTGCTGGGTGCGTTGTGGACATTGTAGGCACCCCGGAACCCTGGTGGAACGCGGCGGGACTTGTGGGACTCGAACCTGGGTGTGATTTTGGACCAAATTCGGGACTTTTGCCCACTTTCCCAACTTTTCTTCCCAATCACAGTGCGCCTTTGCTGGGTGCGTTGTGGACATTGTAGGCACCCCGGAACCCTGGTGGAACGCGGCGGGACTTGTGGGACTCGAACCTGGGTGTGATTTTGGACCAAATTAGGGACTTTTGCCCACTTTCCCAACTTTTCTTCCCAATCACAGTGCGCCTTTGCTGGGTGCGTTGTGGACATTGTAGGCACCCCGGAACCCTGGTGGAACGCGGCGGGACTTGTGGGACTCGAACCTGGGTGTGATTTTGGACCAAATTCGGGACTTTTGCCCACTTTCCCAACTTTTCTTCCCAATCACAGTGCGCCTTTGCTGGGTGCGTTGTGGACATTGTAGGCACCCCGAGACACTGGTGGAACGCGGCGGGACTTGTGGGACTCGAACCTGGGTGTGATTTTGGACCAAATTCGGGACTTTTGCCCACTTTCCCAACTTTTCTTCCCAATCACAGTGCGCCTTTGCTGGGTGCGTTGTGGACATTGTAGGCACCCCGAGACACTGGTGGAACGCGGCGGGACTTGTGGGACTCGAACCTGGGTGTGATTTTGGACCAAATTCGGGACTTTTGCCCACTTTTCTTCCCAATCACAGTGCGCCTTTGCTGGGTGCGTTGTGGACATTGTAGGCACCCCGGAACCCTGGTGGAACGCGGCGGGACTTGTGGGACTCGAACCTGGGTGTGATTTTGGACCAAATTCGGGACTTTTGCCCACTTTCCCAACTTTTCTTCCCAATCACAGTGCGCCTTTGCTGGGTGCGTCGTGGACATGTCAGGCACCCCGGAACCCTGGTGGAACGCGGCGGGACTTGTGGGACTCGAACCTGGGTGTGATTTTGAATCAAATTTGGGACTTTTGCCCACTTTCCCAACTTTTCTTCCCAATCACAGTGCGCCTTTGCTGGGTGCGTCGTGGACATGTCAGGCACCCCGGAACCCTGGTGGAACGCGGCGGGACTAAGTTCCAAGAGGGCGTTTTTGCCCCCCTCCAAACTCCCTCTCTTTGTTTATAGTGCATATTTTCTGCTGGATCTACTCTCTATTTACTCCAAGGAAAAAAACTAGCCGGTCGCGGCAAATTTTTACAATCGGTCGCCAAACTACGGCACGAGGGCCGAACGCGGTACGCCGGCGTCCAAGATACGGCCCGGGGATTTTTTTTGATTTTTTGGGCTTTTTTTGATTTTTTTGGACATGTTGGGCATCCCAGGACTCGGGTGCGACTGCAGGACGTGTGGGGCTCTAACCTGGGTGTGGTTTTTGGTCATTTTTCCGGACTTTTGCCCACTTTTCCAACTTTTCTTCCCAATCACAGTGCGCCTTTGCTGGGTGCGTTTTGGGCATGTGGGGGGCACCTCGGACTCGGGTGGGACGCGGCGGGACTTGTGGCACTCGTACCTGTGTGTGATTTTTGATCATTTTGTGGACTTTTCCCCAGACACTCTCCACTTGTCTACCCCACTTCCCCTGTGACTTTGCTGGGGGGGCGTTTCCCCGCTGTCCTTTGTAGTGTAAGGGTTACTTTTCTTTTTTTTCTGTCTGAAAATAGGGCCCCAAAAGGCCTCACACTCCCCGGGAAGACCTGATGGACGCCTCGGCGTCACTGAAACAGGCCAATCTGTCTGAAAATATGGCCCACGAAAGGCCTCACATTCCCCGGGAAGACCTGACGGACGCCCCGGCGTCACCGAAATACGGCAAACTGTCTGAAAATAGGGGCTCCAAGGGTTCCCCACTATTTCTGGCCCACAAAAGGCCTCTCATTCCCCGGGAACACCTGTAGGACTCCCCGGCGTCAAGGAAATACGCCAAACCGTCTGAAAATAGGGGCCCAAAAGAACTGGAAATAATGTGTTTAATTTGGGGGGTGATGTCTATAATTATGGGGGTGCATTGGAGGCGGGAGTCCACTGGAGGGCTCCACACCGTCTGAATATAGGGCCCCAAAAGGCCTGGAATTAATGTCTTTAATTTGGGGGGTGCATTTGCAGCGGGAGTCCACCGGAGGGCTCCATTTCCCCACTCTTTTGTTGACATATGGCCACAAAAGGCCTCTCATTCCCCGGGAAGACCTGATGGACGCCCCGGCGTCACCGAAATAAGCCAAACTGTCTGAAAATAGGGGCTCCAAGGGTTCCCCACTCTTTCTGGCCCACAAAAGGCCTCTCATTCCCCGGGAACACCTGTAGGACTCCCCGGCGTCAAGGAAATACGCCAAACCGTCTGAAAATAGGGGCCCAAAAGAACTGGAAATGATGCCTTTAATTTGGGGGGTGATGTCTATAATTATGGGGGTGCATTGGAGGCGGGAGTCCACTGGAGGGCTCCACACCGTCTGAATATAGGGCCCCAAAAGGCCTGGAATTAATGTATTTAATTTGGGGGGTGCATTTGCAGCGGGAGTCCACCGGAGGGCTCCATTTCCCCACTCTTTTGTTGACATATGGCCACAAAAGGCCTCTCATTCCCCGGGAAGACCTGACGGACGCCCCGGCGTCACCGAAATACGGCAAACTGTCTGAAAATAGGGGCTCCAAGGGTTCCCCACTCTTTCTGGCCCACAAAAGGCCTCTCATTCCCCGGGAACACCTGTAGGACTCCCCGGCGTCAAGGAAATACGCCAAACCGTCTGAAAATAGAGGCCCAAAAGAACTGGAAATAATGTGTTTAATTTGGGGGGTGATGTCTATAATTATGGGGGTGCATTGGAGGCGGGAGTCCACTGGAGGGCTCCACACCGTCTGAATATAGGGCCCCAAAAGGCCTGGAATTAATGTATTTAATTTGGGGGGTGCATTTGCAGCGGGAGTCCACCGGAGGGCTCCATTTCCCCACTCTTTTGTTGACATATGGCCACAAAAGGCCTCTCATTCCCCGGGAAGACCTGATGGACGCCCCGGCGTCACCGAAATAAGCCAAACTGTCTGAAAATAGGGGCTCCAAGGGTTCCCCACTCTTTCTGGCCCACAAAAGGCCTCTCATTCCCCGGGAACACCTGTAGGACTCCCCGGCGTCAAGGAAATCCGCCAAACTGTCTGAAAATAGGGCCCCAAAAGAACTGGAAATGATGCCTTTAATTTGGGGGGTGATGTCTTTAATTTGGGGGGTGCATTGGAGGCGGGAGTCCACTGGAGGGCTACACACCGTCTGAATATAGGGCCCCAAAAGGCCTGGAATTAATGTATTTAATTTGGGGGGTGCATTTGCAGCGGGAGTCCACCGGAGGGCTCCATTTCCCCACTCTTTTGTTGACATATGGCCACAAAAGGCCTCTCATTCCCCGGGAAGACCTGATGGACGCCCCGGCGTCACCGAAATAAGCCAAACTGTCTGAAAATAGGGGCTCCAAGGGTCCCCCACTCTTTCTGGCCCACAAAAGGCCTCTCATTCCCCGGGAACACCAAAAGAACTGGAAATAATGTGTTTAATTCAGGGTGCATTTGCAGCGAGTGTCCACCAGAGGGCTCCAATTCCCCAGCTATAGTCCTGGTACTCTAAAATGATGGCACTTAGTCAAATTTCCGCCTTTTTTTGATGACTTCCAACTAGGAGAGGGACTAATTTTGAGTTCCGGACCCGGGTGGAGAACCATAGCAGGTCGGCCTTCTTAAAGGGAAATGCTCCTAGGCACTTAGTCAAATTTCCGCCTTTTTTTTGGACTTCCAGCGAGGAGAGGGGCTAATTTGGCCTTCCGTACCCAGGTGGAGAACCATAGCACGTCGGCCTTCTTAAAGGGACATCCTCCTAGGCACTTAGTCAAATTCACGCCTTTTTTTTGGACTTCCAGCGAGGAGAGGGGCTAATTTTGCTTTCCGTACCCGGGTGGAGAACCATAGCACGTCGGCCTTCTTAAAGGGACATCCTCCTAGGCACTTAGTCAAATTCACGCCTTTTTTTTGGACTTCCAGCGAGGAGAGGGACTAATTTTGCTTTCCGTACCCGGGTGGAGAACCATAGCACGTCGGCCTTCTTAAAGGGAAATGCTCCTAGGCACTTAGTCAAATTCACGCCTTTTTTTTGGACTTCCAGCGAGGAGAGGGACAATTTTGCTTTCCTGACCCAGGTGGAGAACCATAGCACGTCGGCCTTCTTAAAGGGACATCCTCCTAGGCACTTAGTCAAATTCACGCCTTTTTTTTGGACTTCCAGCGAGGAGAGGGACAATTTGGCGTTCCTGACCCAGGTGGAGAACCATAGCAGGTCGGCCTTCTTAAAGGGACATGCTCCTAGGCACTTAGTCAAATTTACACCTTTTTTTTTGGACTTCCAGCGAGGAGAGGGACTAATTTGGCGTTCCGTACCCAGGTAGAGAACCAAGGCACGTCGGCCTTCTTAAGGGGACATCCTCCTAGACACTTAGTCAAATTCACGCCTTTTTTTTTGGACTTCCAGCGAGGAGAGGGACAATTTTGCGTTCCTGACCCAGGTGGAGGACCATAGCACGTCGGCCTTCTTAAAGGGAAATGCTCCTAGACACTTAGTCAAATTTACCAAACTTTTCTATAGAGCCCTGGTACTCTAAAATGATGACACATAGACAAAAAACCAAACTTTTCTATAGAGGCCTGGTACTCTAAAATAATGACACTTAGTCAAATTCACGCCTTTTTTTTTGGACTTCCAGCTAGGAGAGGGACTAATTTGGCGTTCTGTACCCAGGTGGAGAACCAAGGGACGTCGGCCTTCTTAAGGGGACATCCTCCTAGGCACTTAGTCAAATTTACACCTTTTTTTTGGACTTCCAGCGAGGAGAGGGACTAATTTGGCGTTCCGTACCCAGGTGGAGAACCATAGCAGGTCGGCCTTCTTAAAGGGACATCCTCCTAGGCACTTAGTCAAATTTACGCCTTTTTTTTGGACTTCCAGCGAGGAGAGGGACTAATTTGGCGTTCCGTACCCAGGTGGAGAACCATAGCAGGTCGGCCTTCTTAAAGGGAAATGCTCCTAGGCACTTAGTCAAATTCACGCCTTTTTTTTGGACTTCCAGCGAGGAGAGGGACAATTTTGCTTTCCTGACCCAGGTGGAGAACCATAGCACGTCGGCCTTCTTAAAGGGACATCCTCCTAGGCACTTAGTCAAATTCACGCCTTTTTTTTGGACTTCCAGCGAGGAGAGGGACTAATTTGGCGTTCCAGACCCAGGTGGAGAACCATAGCAGGTCGGCCTTCTTAAAGGGACATGCCCCTAGACACTTAGTCAAATTTACGCCTGAAAATAGGGCCCCAAAAGAACTGGAAATAATGTCTTTAATTCAGGGTGCATTTGCAGCGAGTGTCCACCAGAGGGCTCCAATTCCCCCACTATAGTCCTGGTACTCTAAAATGATGGCACTTAGTCAAATTTCCGCCTTTTTTTGATGACTTCCAACTAGGAGAGGGACTAATTTTGCTTTCCGTACCCGGGTGGAGAACCATAGCAGGTCAGCCTTCTTAAAGGGACATCCTCCTAGGCACTTAGTCAAATTTACGCCTTTTTTTTGGACTTCCAGCGAGGAGAGGGACAATTTTGCTTTCCTGACCCAGGTGGAGAACCATAGCAGGTCGGCCTTCTTAAAGGGACATCCTCCTAGGCACTTAGTCAAATTCACGCCTTTTTTTTGGACTTCCGGCGAGGAGAGGGACAATTTTGCTTTCCTGACCCAGGTGGAGAACCATAGCACGTCGGCCTTCTTAAAGGGAAATGCTCCTAGGCACTTAGTCAAATTCACGCCTTTTTTTTTTGGACTTCCAGCTAGGAGAGGGACTAATTTTGCTTTCCGTACCCGGGTGGAGAACCATAGCAGGTCAGCCTTCTTAAAGGGACATCCTCCTAGGCACTTAGTCAAATTTACGCCTTTTTTTTGGACTTCCAGCGAGGAGAGGGACAATTTTGCTTTCCTGACCCAGGTGGAGAACCATAGCAGGTCGGCCTTCTTAAAGGGACATCCTCCTAGGCACTTAGTCAAATTCACGCCTTTTTTTTGGACTTCCGGCGAGGAGAGGGACAATTTTGCTTTCCTGACCCAGGTGGAGAACCATAGCACGTCGGCCTTCTTAAAGGGAAATGCTCCTAGGCACTTAGTCAAATTCACGCCTTTTTTTTGGACTTCCAGCGAGGAGAGGGACAATTTTGCTTTCCTGACCCAGGTGGAGAACCATAGCACGTCGGCCTTCTTAAAGGGAAATGCTCCTAGGCACTTAGTCAAATTCACGCCTTTTTTTTGGACTTCCAGCGAGGAGAGGGACAATTTTGCTTTCCTGACCCAGGTGGAGAACCATAGCATGTCGGCCTTCTTAAAGGGAAATGCTCCTAGGCACTTAGTCAAATTCACGCCTTTTTTTTGGACTTCCAGCGAGGAGAGGGACTAATTTGGCGTTCCAGACCCAGGTGGAGAACCATAGCAGGTCGGCCTTCTTAAAGGGACATGCCCCTAGACACTTAGTCAAATTTACGCCTGAAAATAGGGCCCCAAAAGAACTGGAAATAATGTCTTTAATTCAGGGTGCATTTGCAGCGAGTGTCCACCAGAGGGCTCCAATTCCCCCACTATAGTCCTGGTACTCTAAAATGATGGCACTTAGTCAAATTTCCGCCTTTTTTTGATGACTTCCAACTAGGAGAGGGACTAATTTTGAGTTCCGGACCCGGGTGGAGAACCATAGCACGTCGGCCTTCTTAAAGGGACATCCTCCTAGGCACTTAGTCAAATTTCCGCCTTTTTTTTGGACTTCCAGCGAGGAGAGGGACTAATTTGGCGTTCCAGACCCAGGTGGAGAACCATAGCACGTCGGCCTTCTTTAAGGGACATCCTCCTAGGCACTTAGTCAAATTTACGCCTTTTTTTTGGACTTCCAGCGAGGAGAGGGACAATTTTGCTTTCCTGACCCAGGTGGAGAACCATAGCACGTCGGCCTTCTTAAAGGGACATCCTCCTAGGCACTTAGTCAAATTTACGCCTTTTTTTTGGACTTCCAGCGAGGAGAGGGACAATTTTGCTTTCCTGACCCAGGTGGAGAACCATAGCACGTCGGCCTTCTTAAAGGGAAATGCTCCTAGGCACTTAGTCAAATTCACGCCTTTTTTTTTTGGACTTCCAGCGAGGAGAGGGACTAATTTTGCTTTCCGTACCCGGGTGGAGAACCATAGCAGGTCGGCCTTCTTAAAGGGAAATGCTCCTAGACACTTAGTCAAATTTACCAAACTTTTCTATAGAGCCCTGGTACTCTAAAATGATGACACATAGACAAAAAACCAAACTTTTCTATAGAGGCCTGGTACTCTAAAATGATGACACATAGACAAAAAACCAAACTTTTCTATAGAGGCCTGGTACTCTAAAATAATGACACTTAGTCAAATTTCCGCCTTTTTTTGACTACTTCCAGCTAGGAGAGGGACTAATTTGGCGTTCCGTACCCAGGTGGAGAACCAAGGGACGTCGGCCTTCTTAAAGGGACATCCTCCTAGACACTTAGTCAAATTCACGCCTTTTTTTTGGACTTCCAGC